>NC_069501.1:434163079-434466412 GCF_027579735.1 Bombina bombina | reverse complement strand
TGTACTATCTCCCCTCTCTTTTGTGCACTCTCCCCCCTCTCTTTTGTGCTCTCTCCCCCCTATCTTTGGTGCTCTCTCCCCCCTCACTTTTGCTCTCTCTCTCTCCCCCCTCTCTTTTGCTGTCCCTCTCCCCCCTCTCTTTTGTGCTCTCTACCCCCTCTCTTTTGCTGTCTCTCTCCCCCCTCTCTTTTGCTGTCTATCCCCCCTCTGTTTTGCTGACTCTCTCTCCCCCCTCTCTTTTGCTTTCTTCCTCCCCCTCTCTTTTGCTCTCTCTCCCCCTCTTTTTTGCGGTCTCTCTCCCCCCTCTCTTTTGCTGTCTCTCTCCCTCCTCTCTTTTGCTCTCTCTCCCTCCTCTCTTTTGCACTCTCTCCCCCTCTCTTTTGTGCACTATCCCCCCTCTCTTTTGTGCACTCTCCCCCTCTCTTTTGTGCTCTCTCCCCTCTCTTTTGTGCTCTCTCCTCCTCTCTTTTGCTGTCTCTCTCCCCCCTCTCTTTTGCTGTCTCTCTCCCCCTCTCTTTTGCTGTCTCTCTCCCCCCTTTCTTTTGCTGTCTCTCTCTCCCTCCTCTCTTTTGCTGTCTCGCTCCCTCCTCTCTTTTGCGCTCTCTCCCCCTCTCTTTTGTGCACTCTCCCCCCTTTCTTTTGTGCACTATCCCCCCTCTCTTTTGTGCACTCCCCCCCTCTCTTTTGTGCTCTCCCCCCTCTCTTTTGCTGTCTCTCTCCCCCTCTCTTTTGCTGTCTCTCACCCCTCTCTTTTGTGCTCTCTCCCCCCTCTCTTTTGCTGTCTCCTCCCCCCTCTATTTTGCTGTCTCTCCCCCCCTCTCTTTTGCTGCCTCTCTCCCTCCTCTCTTTTGCTGTCTCTCAACCCCCTCTCTTTTACTCTCTCTCTCCCCTCTCTTTTACTGTCTCTCTCCCCCTCTCTTTTGCTGTCTCTCTCCTCCTTCTCTTCTGTGCTCTCCCTCTCTTTTTTGCTGTCTTTCACCCTCTCTTTTGCTGTCACTCTCCCCCCTCTTTTTTGCTGTCTCTCTCCCCCTCTCTCTTCTGCTGTCTCTCTCTCTCTATCCCCCCTCTTCTGCTCTCTCTATCCACCCTTTTCTGCTCTTTCTATCCCCCCTCTTTAGAGCTCTCTGTCTCGCAGCATCTGGCCCTGCCCGGCCCCCGCCCGCATCACGCTCTCTCCCCCTCTATTTTGCTGTCTCTCTCCCCCTTTCTTTTGCTGTCTCTCTCCCCCCTCTATTTTGCTGTTTCTCTCCCCCCTCTATTTTGCGCACTCTCCCCCCTCTCTTTTGTGCACTCTCCTCCCTCTCTTTTGTACACTCTCCCCCCTCTTTTTTGTGCACTCTCCCCCTCTCTTTTGTGCTCTCTCCCCCCTCTCTTTTGCTGTCTCTCTCCCCCCTCTCTTTTGCTGTCTCTCTCCCCCTCTCTTTTGCTGTCTCTCTCCCCCCTCTCTTTTGCTGTCTCTCTCCCCCTCTCTTTTACTGTCTCTCTCCCCCTCTCTTTTGCTGTCTCTCTCCTCCTTCTCTTTTGTGCTCTCTCCCCCCTCTTTTTTGCTGTCTCTTTCCACCCTCTCTTTTGGTGTCTCTCTCCCCTCTCTCTTTTGCTGTCTCTCTCTCTCCCTCTCTCTATCCCCCCTCTTCTGCTCTCTCTATCCACCCTTTTCTGCTCTCTCTATCCACCCTCTTTAGAGCTCTCTGTCTCCCAGCATCTGGCCCCGCCTGGCCCCGCCCACATAATGCCGGCCACGCCCATGTCACGCTCTCTCCCCCTCTCTTTTGCTGTCTCTCTCCCTCCTCTCTTTCGCTGTCTCCCCCTCTCTTTTGCTGTCTCTCTCCCCCTCTCTTTTGCTGTCTCTCTCCCCCCCTCTCTTTTGCTGTCTCTCTCCCCCCTCTCTTTTGCTGTCTCTCTCTCTCCCCCTCTCTTTTGCTGTCTCTCTCCCCCCTCTCTTTTGCTGTCTCTCTCCCTCCTCTCTTTTGCTGTCTCTCTCCCCACTTTCTTTTGCGCACTCTCCCACTCTCTTTTGTGCACTCTCCCCCCTCTCTTTTGTGCTCTATCCCCCCTCTCTTTTGTGCTTTCTCCCCCCTTTTACCTCTGTAATTACCTTATACATTTTACCTCTGTAATTACCTTATATCTAAACTTCTGCTGACTGCCTCCTTATCTCAGATCTTTTGACAGACTTGCATTTCAGTCAATTTGTGCTGACCCTTAAATAACTTCACGTGTATGAGCTTAATGTGAAACTAGGTAGAGAGAGGCTCTAACTCGACAGACTACATATATAGCACTCTTGGGGGTTAATATAGGGTATAGTTCAATATGGTGTGAAAGACTTTATTCCTTTAGGCAAAATAGAGTTACTGATGGTCTAGTGAGTTTGCGTGTTCCACGTTAAAACATAACTTTTATTGTGTCAAACTTAATATAAAATGCTGGAAATTAATTTAAAAACACACTTAGATGCTAAAGACTCAATGGTTAGCCTGTTCTTAGTAAGTAGATTCTAGCCAGGTGGGTTCTAGGTTATGTTGGTAACCTTCTAAAGTATAATAGCAACAAGTTAATGAACCTGATGCAGACTTATACCAAGAGGTCCTGTAAAAGTTGTATGTATATCCGTGTAATGGACCTAACAGAGTAAAATATTCTGTAGTCTTAAATAGTATTAATCTTAATAAGACATTACTTAGTTATACACAACAGTTACTGTGTATTGTGATTTGACCTGTGGTTAATACAGCTCTGATTCTATTATATCACCTCAATACTGTTTACTGGTGGATAGTATACTTTATATACTAACATAGGGTAATAAGAGTACCTTGAATCTTATTAAAGAAGTTAATGGTGCTGTAGTCAGCAATTTTTAACCCAATGTATTCATTCTAAATGTCAGATTAATGACAGATTGATAATCCACATATCAACAGCTTATAAACTTATAATTATAACGTAACCGTTATTATCAAATGAGTAAGAGAGGTGATCTTAAATATGATATAAATGTGCACTTTATATACCGTGTTTTCCAGGCAGTGTTAATTCTCATTAATAAAAATTCAGTATACATATGTCTTATACGCTATAACTACTCATGTATAGCTCATTCGTATCGTTTCAGGTATACTGTGTTACAATTTAAATGACTGATGGAAACACACGTTGCATGTGAGTTTGTAACTGTAGCATAGCGGTTATTGCCAATAGGTGACAGAGCTGTTTGCTGATTATATAGAGAGTTTTAAATGCAGCTTAACTCGAACACAAATGCTGTTTAATTTCAGCACACTCATGCACTGCCGGTTTTACCAGTTCAAATGGGGTTACTGCTAACCACACCACTCGGTATAGAGCCGATGGAGTAGATGTAATTTTACCCGGTAATTATTAAGTTGTATGCCCGTATTATGTATTAATATTTGATTCCCAGCTTGCCGGTACAGCTTTATCTGTGTCGAGTGGCTCCTACAGCTCTGCCCCACAGTTAGATATACAGATTTGGTATCGTTTGCACATCAAGTCTATTAAACGAATATCGAGCGTGTAAGAACAAACATCGTTAAATTTTAACCAGAATGATAACCACCAAAAGCTAGTGTTTAAGTAAATTTAGAGCAGGTTTTGTACTATAGCATTCTAAGGCTCATCTAAAAAATACAGGAGCTCCAGGACTCCTCACCAATTCCCTAACGTCCCTAACATGTTTCGCCCTAACGGCTTTCTCAAAGGGTGAGCGCGCCGCTCACTGACTGGTTATTTAAAAGATTTTGGGTCCCGCCCTTCTGATGACGTCACGATTCTACTTATAGCTGGATGCTTTCTATTGGACCCCCGTATCATTACTGATGGAAGTTACATTGTGTTGTTAATACATTGCGATTCATTTCAGAACACTGTTGTATTCATATCAGAACTGTCAGTCTATTGTTAAAGACCATTTCATCTAACCGCGGTCTTTAAATTATTATAACATTCATTCCCATAACGTTGTTTACTTGAACATATGTTGTATAAAAGTAAAGATTTATTTTTTGTATCAGAGGCAATAAAATTATTGTCATCCTATTTTCCATGCTTTTGACTTACTTTGATGGAGTAATAAATGTTAACTAAATCTTATATTGTAACATTATATTATTAACTGCTAGATGTGCAGTGCTAATATCGGAAATTGTGTTTGTGACAAATTAGTGGTAAATAAAAATTGTATATAAAAAAGTGAACGATAGACGATAAGGTGCAAAAATAGAAATTCTAGTGCACTGTGCTAACTGGATATTTGTGTTCATTTTATTACAGATGAGCCAGTCTAGTTGTGTGGCTGTGTGTGTGTAAAGATAACTTGAAAGTTTGAAAGGTTTTGTATAGATACCCTTATTATTAAGTGATGGTATCTATTGTGTAGTTTAAATCTTACGAAGAAGTATCAATTTTTGTGTGAAGTTTACTTAAGTTAAGCTAGTTGAGCTTAATTGGAAGAATTTCTATGAAGGTGATTGTGACAGTGTTGTGTTTACTAACTTTGATGACCAGGTATTGTAATGTTACATTTTGATGGTTGTAGTAACCAGTTTTTTATAGGAATATGTTATTTTTACTGTATATGGTTAGGTCTTATATTTAGTAGTCACTATTAGTATGTGATCCTGACATATATAAATAATTCGACAGATACTGACAGTAGTCTTCTCATTGATTTAACCAATCTAATCAATAGTTGTATGATATTTCCCAGATTGGGGTCCTATAGGGTTATGAGTATTGACCCCACATTTGGGGTCCTGTAGAATTGTGAATTCCAATCTTTACAAGAAAGATGAGAAGTTGTTATTCTCATTAAGACCAGAGGGTTGGACTGAATTCATCAAGAAAATCCATCTACTTTCCGCTTGTAGTAGTTTGTTTTCTAAGTTTCCACCCCTAATACCCAGGTTTATTTTTTGTAGGCCAAAACATTTCAGATCACTTTGTCTACAATTGTGTTTTTTCATAAAATGTCTTGCTACTGATGTTAATTGTTTTCCTGCTTGTAGGTCTTTTGCTGCATTTTTGATGTTTCTAAGATGCTCTTGCAATCTTGTTCTTATTTTTCTGGTTGACATCCCTATGTAAAATAGGTTACATGTACATTTGATTGCATAGATGATCCCCTCTGTTTGACAGTTAATGTGTGAATTTATTGTGTGGGTTTTGTTAAATCGGTCCTTTACTGTGTGTGTTTTCACCATGTGACAACATGTTGAACATGTACCACATTTAAAGGATCCTTTGGTAAAGGCCGTTGCTGTTTTTTTACTTTGCAGATGACTAGGGCTGATTAGATCTTTTAGATTGCTACTTCTCCTATAACCTGTTAGAATTTTTGGTCCTAGAATTTTGTTTAGGATAGGGTCTGATAGTACAATATGCCAGTTGTCTTGTAAGATTTTCCTTACTTGTGGACTAGCTGGATTATATGTAGAGATAAATCTGATGTTGTCCTGTTGAGGTTTTTGTTTTTTCTGTAGGAGCTCATTCCTGTCAGTGCATCTAGCTCGATGTTCTGCTTTTTTAATTGATCTTTTACTATAACCTCTGGCCAATAGTCTTGTTGTTACTTCTTTGGCCCTTTTGTTGTAGTTGGTATCTGAGGAACAGTTTCTCCTCATTCTGAGGAATTCGCCCACCGGTAGGGCTTGTATAGTGTTTGGTGCATGTGCACTTGTACTGTGTAAAACACTGTTAGTTGCTGTTGGTTTTCTATGCACATCCATGGATAGGAGTCCTTCTGTAGTTTTACTGATTTCTAAATCCAGAAAGTTGATCTTGGTTAAACTGGTTTCATGAGTTAATTTGATATTGAGCCTATTCCTATTAAGGTTTTGGAGAAAGAGATCTAATTCATTCTTGGTGCCCTCCCACAGAAACAGTATGTCATCTATAAACCTCATCCAGAGGGGAATTTTCTCTAGAGACTGTGAATTTTGATCAGAGAAGACATATTTTTGCTCCCACCACCCTAAAAATATGTTGGCGTAGGTAGGGGCACAAGCAGTACCCATCGCGGTTCCTCTTTCCTGTAGGAAGAAGCCATTATTAAAGGTAAAATAATTGTGTTTGAGTACAAATTGGAGTAGATGTAATACAAACTCATCATGTAATCTGTCTTCCTCTGATCCCATGGTAAGGAACCACCTCACTGCTTCTAAGCCCAAATCATGTTCAATGCATGTATACAATGATTCTACGTCCGCAGTTACCAACCATGTTTCAGATGAAATATGAATGTTTTCCAATCTTTTAAGTACATCTGTGGTATCTTGGACATAGGATGTTATTTGAGTTAGATAGTTTCTCAATCTGTAATCTACAAACTGACTTGCTTTTTCAGTAAGACTGTTTATCCCTGAAACGATTGGTCGGCCTGGGGGCCTGGGGGATGTTGTTTGTTCTTATGAATTTTGGGGATCAGATAAAAGGTTGCCACTGTAGGTTTTGTAACTTTAAGCAAATTGTACTCTTTATTATCTATGATGTTATCATTTTTGGCCCCTTGTATCAAGTTAATATACTTGTTCAAGTATTCTTGAGTTGGGTTGTACCCCAGTTTTGAAACAACTCTGATCTCTTAATTGCTTATCTGTCTCCAATCTGTACATATTCATAGGCCACAGAACAATGTTGCCCCCCTTATCTGAATTTCTTATGATGACGTCTTGCCAAGATTGCATATCTTTTAATGCCTTGCGTTCTTTCAATGTTAGATTTTGATTGGCATTTTTGTTATTTTCAGGGATAGACATTATCTTTGCACAGACAATATCATTGTAGACTTGTAGTTGGGAACACATTTTGGGCATGAAAGAGGATTTGTTTTTAATTTTATTTCTCCAATTGTCCCCTGTTTTTGTTGAAATTTGCAGTTCACCTGTTTCAGTTACAGTTTGTATTTCACTTTCAGAAAGGAGAGTCTCAAAATTTTCCAAAGTGGTTCTTTCTTCGTCTGAGAGTGAGTCTGAGTCACTTCCATTTTTAGTTAGATGGAATCTTTTCAAAGCAATCTTCCGGAGGAAAAGTTGAATGTCTTTAATTGTTTCAAATCTATCTATTACAGGGGTCGGGCAGAAGGTCATGCCTTTCGTGAGAACCTCTATATGGTCGTTTGTTAAAAGTTTTGAGGATAAGTTGATAATTCTTAGGGAGTCTACTTCATCTGTGAGAAGGGACTTGGGGGTCTCTGGTATGGTTTCCAGCCTTTCTTGTTTGTTTTGTTGTGTGGTTGGCTTTTGTTGTTTCTTTTTGCCTTTCCCCCTGCCTCTTCTGGTATGTCTGAACTTGAAGAGGTCTTTCCTCCTAAAAAATCTTTCCTTTTGCCCCTTGTGATTCTCATGTGGCTATCTGTTACTGGAATGGATGGTTCACTATCAGATTCATGTGTTTCTGATTCTTCTCCTTCTGTGTCGGAGACATCACTTTGTATAATGTTTACCCTAGAAGGTTTGTTAGTATTAGGGTTAGACTTCTTTTTCCATTTGTATACTTTGTTGTTAGCATAGTCATTTTTGTCTCTGGATAGTTTACCCTGTTTTGTTGATTTTATTTCCTCTTCATATTTGTCCAGTTCCTTCTGATATTGTTTGTAAAGTGGCTCAAATTCTTGTAACTTTTCAAACTCTTGTAGTTTGATGTTTATTTCTTGTATTTTACTCTCTAGAATATCATATTCAGCTTTGTCATGCTTAATTAGTATCTGCATTAATTTTGCTGAGCACTCTGAAAGAGCTTTCTCCCATTCTATACTGTGCTCTGGATTTTTAAATTCGAAAGCAGGGAACAGTTGGATTCTCAATCCTCTTGGGATTAAATTGAGTTCAATATATTTTTCAAAAAAATGATGGTTCCACCATACTTTATCCTGTTTGTACATTAATTTGTGAATTTCCTTTAATGTTTGGTTCATAGAGTCTGGGTTGTGTGAGGTGTTAGTTTGTGGATTTTCAAAAACCAAGTTTAAATCAGTTTCTCTTTTTTGTTGCCTAGATGCTCTATCTGTTTCCCATTTGGAAGACATGATGTACAATAGGTTTTTGTAAAGTTTATATAGGTGTGCTCTGTTGATGAGAAAACCTGGTAACCAGGTTGTGCACAAATTTTACTAGAAAAAGGAGGTATCAACGGCACTACTTAGCCTAATGTGGCTTAAATATTTCTAATTCCCTATTTAACCCCAATTTGTCCTTAATATATGTGGGGATAATTCCCCTATGAGAATGTGGACTGCTAAAGGTGCTATGTAGTTTTCAACATGTGAAACTAGGTAGAGAGAGGCTCTAACTCGACAGACTACATATATAGCACTCTTGGGGGTTAATATAGGGTATAGTTCAATATGGTATGAAAGACTTTATTCCTTTAGGCAAAATAGAGTTACTGATGGTCTAGTGAGTTTGCGTGTTCCACGTTAAAACATAACTTTTATTGTGTCAAACTTAATATAAAATGCTGGAAATGAATTTAAAAACACACTTAGATGCTAAAGACTCAATGGTTAGCCTGTTCTTAGTAAGTAGATTCTAGCCAGGTGGGTTCTAGGTTATGTTGGTAACCTTCTAAAGTATAATAGCAACAAGTTAATGAACCTGATGCAGACTTATACCAAGAGGTCCTGTAAAAGTTGTATGTATATCCGTGTAATGGACCTAACAGAGTAAAATATTCTGTAGTCTTAAATAGTATTAATCTTAATAAGACATTACTTAGTTATACACAACAGTTACTGTGTATTGTGATTTGACCTGTGGTTAATACAGCTCTGATTCTATTATATCACCTCAATACTGTTTACTTGTGGATAGTATACTTTATATACTAACATAGGGTAATAAGAGTACCTTGAATCTTATTAAAGAAGTTAATGGTGCTGTAGTCAGCAATTTTTAACCCAATGTATTCATTCTAAATGTCAGATTAATGACAGATTGATAATCCACATATCAACAGCTTATAAACTTATAATTATAACGTAACCGTTATTATCAAATGAGTAAGAGAGGTGATCTTTAATATGATATAAATGTGCACTTTATATACCGTGTTTTCCAGGCAGTGTTAATTCTCATTAATAAAAATTCAGTATACATATGTCTTATACGCTATAACTACTCATGTATAGCTCATTCGTATCGTTTCAGGTATACTGTGTTACAATTTAAATGACTGATGGAAACACACGTTGCATGTGAGTTTGTAACTGTAGCATAGCGGTTATTGCCAATAGGTGACAGAGCTGTTTGCTGATTATATAGAGAGTTTTAAATATAATGTTGAAAACTACATAGCACCTTTAGCAGTCCACATTCTCATAGGGGAATTATCCCCACATATATTAAGGACAAATTGGGGTTAAATAGGGAATTAGAAATATTTAAGCCACATTAGGCTAAGTAGTGCCGTTGATACCTCCTTTTTCTAGTGTATGAGCTTAATATTATCTACTAGTCCTAAAGCCTGTGTACACAGGCCATTTTTTGCAGTACAGCGGTCCCATCCCTTGCTCTCTCTCTATCCCCCCTCTCTTTTGTGCTCTCTCCCCCCCTCTATTTTTTGCTCTCTCCCCCACTCTTTTGCGCTCTCTCCCCCCACTCTTTTGCGCTCTCTACCCCTCTCTTTTGCGCTCTCTCCCCCCACTCTTTTGCACTCTCTCCCCCTCTCTTTTGCACTCTCTCCCCCTCTCTTTTGCACTCTTTCCCCCCTCTCTTTTGCGCTCTCTCCCCCTCTCTTTTGCGCACTCTCCCCATTCTCTTTTGTGCACTCTCCCCCCTCTCTTTTGTGTACTATCTCCCCTCTCTTTTGTGCACTCTCCCCCCTCTCTTTTGTCCTCTCTCCCCCTCTCTTTTGTGCTCTCTCCCCCCTCTCTTTTGCTGTCTCTCTCCCCCCTCTCTTTTGCTGTCTATCCCCCCTCTCTTTTGCTGACTCTCTTCCCCCTCTCTTTTGCTTTCTTTCTCCCACCTCTCTTTTGCTC
This sequence comes from Bombina bombina, assembly GCF_027579735.1. Taxonomy (NCBI): domain Eukaryota; kingdom Metazoa; phylum Chordata; class Amphibia; order Anura; family Bombinatoridae; genus Bombina; species Bombina bombina. Next base: position 434,456,418 of record NC_069501.1, on the reverse strand, counting down.
TCTCTCCCCCTCTTTTTTGCGGTCTCTCTCCACCCTCTCTTTTGCTGTCTCTCTCCCTCCTCTCTTTTGCTGTCTCTCTCCCTCCTCTCTTTTGCGCCCTCTCCCCCTCTCTTTTGTGAACTCTCCCCCCTCTCTTTTGTGCACTCTCCTCCCTCTCTTTTGTGTACTCTCCCCCTCTCTTTTGTACTCTCTCCCCCTCTCTTTTGTGCTCTCTCCCCCTCTATTTTGTGCTCTCTCCTCCTCTTTTTTGCTGTCTCTCTCCCCCCTCTCTTTTGCTGTCTCTCTCCCCCTCGCTTTTGCTGTCTCTCTCCACCCTCTCTTTTGCTGTCTCTCTCCCCCCTCTCTTTTGTTGTCTCTCTCCCCCCTCTCTTTTACTCTCTCTCTCCCCCTCTCTTTTGCTGTCTCTCCCCCCTCTCTTTTGCTGTCTCTCTCCCTCCTCTCTTTTGCTGTTTCTCTCCCCCCTCTCTTTTGCGCTCTGTCCCCCCTCTCTTTTGCGCACTCTCCCCCCTCTCTTTTGTGCACTCTCCCCCCTCTCTTTTGTGCACTCTCCCCCTCTCTTTTGTGCTCTCTCCCTCCTCTCTTTTGCTGTCTCTCTCCCCCCTCTCTTTTGTGCTTTCTCCCCCCTCTCTTTTGCTGTCTCTCTCCCCCCTCTCTTTTGCTGTCTCTCTCCCCCTCTCTTTTGCTGCCTCTCTCTCCCCTCTATTTTGCTGTCTCTCCCCCACTCTCTTTTGCTGTCTCTCTCCCTACTCTCTTTTGCTGTCTCTCAACCCCCTCTCTTTTACTGTCTCTCTCCCCCTCTCTTTTACTGTCTCTCTCCCCCTCTCTTTTGCTGTCTCTCTCCTCCTTCTCTTTTGTGCTCTCTCCTCCCTCTTTTTTGCTGTCTTTCACCCTCTCTTTTGCTGTCTCTCTCCCCCCTCTTTTTTGCTGTCTCTCTCCCCCTCTCTCTTCTGCTGTCTCTCTCGCTCCATCTCTATATCCCCCCTCTTCTGCTCTCTATATCCACCCTTTTCTGCTCTTTCTATCCCCCCTCTTTAGAGCTCTCTGTCTCGCGGCATATGGCCCCGCCCGGCCCCGCCCACATCACGCCCCTGCCCGCATCACGCTCTCTCCCCCTCTCTTTTGCTGCCTCTCTACCCCCTCTCTTTTGCTGTCTATCCCCCCTCTCTTTTGCTGACACTCTCCCCCCTCTCTTTTGCTGCCTCTCTCCCCCCTCTCTTTTGCGGTCTCTCTCCCTCCTCTCGTTTGCTGTTTCTCTCCCCCCCTCTTTTGCGCTCTCTCCCCCTCTCTTTTGCGCACTCTCCCCCATCTCTTTTGTGCACTCTCCTCCCTCTCTTTTGTGCACTCTCCCCCTCTCTTTTGTGCACTCTCCCCCCTCTCTTTTGTGCTCTCTCCCCCCTCTCTTTTGCTGTCTCTCTCCCCCCTCTCTTTTGCTGTCTCTCTCCCCCTCTATTTTGCTGTCTCTCCCCCCCCTCTATTTTGCTGTCTCTCCCCCCTCTCTTTTGCTGTCTCTCTCCCTCCTCTCTTTTGCTGTCTCTCTCCTCCTTCTCTTTTGTGCTCTCTCCCCCCTCTTTTTTGCTGTCTCTTTCCACCCTCTCTTTTGCTGTCTCTCTCCCCCCTCTCTTTTGCTGTCTCTCTCTCCCCCTCTCTTTTGCTGTCTCTCTCTCTCCCTCTCTCTATCCCCCCTCTTCTGCTCTCTCTATCCACCCTTTTCTGCTCTCTCTATCCCCCCTCTTTAGAGCTCTCTGTCTCCCAGCATTTGGCCCCGCCCAGCCCTGCCCACATAATGCCCGGCCCCGCCCATGTCACGCTCTCTCCCCCTCTCTTTTGCTGTCTCTCTCCCTCCTCTCTTTCGCTGTCTCTCTCCCCCTCTCTTTTGCTGTCCCTCTCCCCCTCTCTTTTGCTGTCTCTCCCCCGCCCTCTCTTTTGCTGTCTCTCTCCCTCTCTCTTTTGCTGTCTCTCTCCCCCCTCTCTTTTGCTGTCTCTCTCCCCCCTCACTTTTGCTGTCTCTCTCCCCCCTTTCTTTTGCGCACTCTCCCCCTCTCTATTGTGCACTCTCCCCCTCTCTTTTGTGCTCTCTCCCCCCTCTCTTTTGTGCTCTCTCCCCCTCTCTTTTGCTGTCTCTCTCCCCCCTCCCTTTTGTAATCTCTCCCTCCTCTCTTTTGCTGTCTCTCTCCCCCCTCTCTTTTGCTGTCTTTCTCCCCCTCTCTTTTGCTGTTTCTCTCCACCCTCTCTTTTGTGCTCTCTCCCCCCTCTCTTTTGCATACTCTCCCCCTCTCTTTTGTGCACTCTCCCCCCTCACTTTTGTGCACTTTCCCCCTCTCTTTTGTGCTCTCTCCCCCTCTCTTTTGCTGTCTCTCTCCCCCTCTCTTTTGCTGTCTCTCTCTCCCCTCTCTTTTGTACTTTCTCCCCCCTCTCTTTTGCTGTCTCTCTCCCCCTCTCTTTTGCTGTCTCTCTCCCTCCTGTCTTTTGCTGTCTCTCAACCCCCTTTCTTTAACTGTCTCTCTCCCCCTCTCTTTTACTGTCTCTCTCCCCCTCTCTTTTGCTGTCTCTCTCCTCCTTCTCTTTTGTGCTCTCTCCCCCTCTCTCTTCTGCTGTCTCTCTCTCTCCCTCTCTCTATCCCCCCTCTTCTGCTCTCTCTATCCACCCTTTTCTGCTCTTTCTATCCCCCCTCTTTAGAGTTCTCTGTCTCGCGGAATCTGGCCCTGCCCACATCACGCCCCCGCCCGCATCACGCTCTCTCCCCCTCTCTTTTGCTGCCTCTCTCCCCCCTCTCTTTTGCTGTCTCTCTCCTTCCTCTCTTTTGCTGTTTCTCTCCCCCCTCTCTTTTGCGCTCTCTCCCCCTCTCTTTTGCGCACTCTCCCCCTCTCTTTTGTGAACTCTCCCCCCTCTCTTTTGTGCACTCTCCCCCCTCTCTTTTGTGCACTCTCCCCCCTCTCTTTTGTGCTCTCTCCCCCCTCTCTTTTGCTGTCTATCCCCCCTCTCTTTTGCTGACACTCTCCCCCCTCTCTTTTGCTGCCTCTCTCCCCCCTCTCTTTTGCAGTCTCTCTCCCTCCTCTCGTTTGCTGTTTCTCTCCCCCCCTCTTTTGCGCTCTCTCCCCCTCTCTTTTGCGCACTCTCCCCCATCTCTTTTGTGCACTCTCCTCCCTCTCTTTTGTGCACTCTCCCCCTCTCTTTTGTGCACTCTCCCCCCTCTCTTTTGTGCTCTCTCCCCCCTCTCTTTTGCTGTCTCTCTCCCCCCTCTCTTTTGCTGTCTCTCTCCCCCTCTATTTTGCTGTCTCTCTCCCCCCTCTATTTTGCTGTCTCTCCCCCCTCTCTTTTGCTGTCTCTCTCCCTCCTCTCTTTTGCTGTCTCTCTCCTCCTTCTCTTTTGTGCTCTCTCCCCCCTCTTTTTTGCTGTCTCTTTCCACCCTCTCTTTTGCTGTCTCTCTCCCCCCTCTCTTTTGCTGTCTCTCTCTCCCCCTCTCTTTTGCTGTCTCTCTCTCTCCCTCTCTCTATCCCCCCTCTTCTGCTCTCTCTATCCACCCTTTTCTGCTCTCTCTATCCCCCCTCTTTAGAGCTCTCTGTCTCCCAGCATTTGGCCCCGCCTGGCCCTGCCCACATAATGCCCGGCCCCGCCCATGTCACGCTCTCTCCCCCTCTCTTTTGCTGTCTCTCTCCGTCCTCTCTTTCGCTGTCTCTCTCCCCCTCTCTTTTGCTGTCCCTCTCCCCCTCTCTTTTGCTGTCTCTCCCCCCCCCCCTCTTTTGCTGTCTCTCTCCCTCTCTCTTTTGCTGTCTCTCTCCCCCCTCTCTTTTGCTGTCTCTCTCCCTCCTCACTTTTGCTGTCTCTTTCCCCCCTTTCTTTTGCGCACTCTCCCCCTCTCTTTTGTGCACTCTCCCCCTCTCTTTTGTGCTCTCTCCCCCTCTCTTTTGTGCTCTCTCCCCCCTCTCTTTTGTGCTCTCTCCCCCTCTCTTTTGCTGTCTCTCTCCCCCCTCCCTTTTGTAATCTCTCCCTCCTCTCTTTTGCTGTCTCTCTCCCCCCTCTCTTTTGCTGTCTCTCTCCCCCCTCTCTTTTGCTGTTTCTCTCCACCCTCTCTTTTGTGCTCTCTCCCCCCTCTCTTTTGCGTACTCTCCCCCTCTCTTTTGTGCACTCTCCCCCCTCACTTTTGTGCACTTTCCCCCTCTCTTTTGTGCTCTCTCCCCCTCTCTTTTGCTGTCTCTCTCCCCCTCTCTTTTGCTGTCTCTCTCTCCCCTCTCTTTTGTACTTTCTCCCCCCTCTCTTTTGCTGTCTCTCTCCCCCTCTCTTTTGCTGTCTCTCTCCCTCCTGTCTTTTGCTGTCTCTCAACCCCCTCTCTTTAACTGTCTCTCTCCCCCTCTCTTTTACTGTCTCTCTCCCCCTCTCTTTTGCTGTCTCTCTCCTCCTTCTCTTTTGTGCTCTCTCCTCCCTCTTTTTTGCTGTCTTTCACCCTCTCTTTTGCTGTCTCTCTCCCCCCTCTTTTTTGCTGTTTCTCTCCCCCTCTCTCTTCTGCTGTCTCTCTCTCTCCCTCTCTCTATCCCCCCTCTTCTGCTCTCTCTATCCACCCTTTTCTGCTCTTTCTATCCCCCATCTTTAGAGCTCTCTGTCTCGCGGCATCTGGCCCTGCCCACATCACGCCCCCGCCTGCATTACGCTCTCTCCCTCTATCTTTTGCTGCCTCTCTCCCCCCTCTCTTTTTCTGTCTCTCTCCTTCCTCTCTTTTGCTGTTTCTCTCCCCCCTCTCTTTTGCGCTCTCTCCCCCTCTCTTTTGCGCACTCTCCCCCCTCTCTTTTGTGCACTCTCCCCCCTCTCTTTTGTGCACTCTCCCCCCTCTCTTTTGTGCACTCTCCCCCCTCTCTTTTGTGCTCTCTCCTCCCTCTCTTTTGCTGTCTCTCTCCCCCCTCTCTTTTGCTGTCTCCCTCCCCCCTCTCTTTTGTGCACTCTCCCCCCTCTCTTTTGTGCACTCCCCCCCTCTATTTTGTGCACTCTCCCCCCTCTCTTTTGTGCTCTCTCCCCCTATCTTTTGTGCTCTCTCCCCCCTCTCTTTTGCTGTCTCTCTCTCCCCTCTCTTTTGTGCTCTCTCCCCCCTCTTTTGCTGTCTCTCTCCCCCCTCTCTTTTGCTGTCTCTCTCCCCCTCTCTTTTGCTGTCTCTCCCTCCTCTCTTTTGCTGTCTCTCTCCCCCTCTCTTTTACTGTCTCTCTCCCCCTCTCTTTTATTGTCTCTCTCCCCCTCTCTTTTGCTGTCTCTCTCCTCCCTCTCTTTTTTGCTCTCTCCCCCTTCTTTTTTGCTGTCTCTCTCCACCCTCTGTTTTGCTGTCTCTCTCCCCCCTCTCTTTTGCTGTCTCTCTCCCCCTCTCTCTTTTGCTTCTCTCTCTCTCCCTCTCTCTACCCCCCCTCTTCTGCTCTCTTTATCCACCCTTTTCTGTTCTCTCTATCCCCCCTCTTTAGAGCTCTCTGTCTCCAGGCATCTGGCCCCGCCCGACCCCGCCCATGTCGCGCCCGCCCCGCCCGTGTCACGCTTTCTCCCCCTCTCTTTTGCTGTCTCTCTCCCCCCTCTCTTTTGCTTTCTCTCCCCCCCTCTCTTTTGCTGTCTCTCTCCCCCTCTCTTTTGCTGTCTCTCTCCCCCTCATTTTGCTCTCTTTCTCCCCATCTCTTTTGCTGTCTCTCTCCCCCCTCTCTTTTGTGCACTCTCTCCCTCTTCTCTTTTGCTGTCTATCTCCCCCTCTCTTTTGCGCTCTTTCCCCCTCTCTTTTGCACACTCTCCCCCCTCTCTTTTGTGCACTCTCCCCCTTCTCGTTTGTGCACTCTTCCCCTCTCTTTTGTGCACTCTCCCCCTCTCTTTTGTGCACTCTCCCCCCTCTCTTTTGTGCTCTTTCCCCCTCTCTTTTGCTGTCTCTCTCCCCCTCTCTTTTGCTGTCTTTCTCCCCCTTTCTTTTGTGCTCTCTCCCCCCTCTAATTTGTTGTCTCTCTCTCCCCTCTCTTTTGCTGTCTCTCTCCCCCCTCTCTTTTGCTGTCTCTCTCACCCCTCTCTTTTGCTGTCTCTCTCCCCCTCTCTTTTGCTGTCTCTCTCCCCCCTCTCTTTTGCTGTCTCTCTCCCCCCTCTCTTTTGCTGTCTCTCTCCCCCTCTCTTTTGCTGTCTCTCTCCCTCCTCTTTTTTGCTGTCTCTCTCCCCCTCTCTTTTGCTGTCTCTCTCCCCCCTCTCTTTTGTGCTCCCCCCCCTCTTTTTTGCTGTCTCTCTCCCCCTCTCTCTTTTGCTGTCTCTCTCTCTCCCCCTCTCTCTATCCCCCCTCTTCTGCTCTCTCTATCCACCCTTTTCTGCTCTCTCTATCCCCCCCTCTTTAGAGCTCTCTGTCTCCCGGCATCTGGCCCCACCCAACCCCGCCCACTTCACATACAGCCCCGCCTGCTCCACGCCCTGCCATGCCCATGCCTCATCCACCCGGCCATGCCCACATCGCACCTACTGGTCATGCCCACTCCGCACCTTCCCGGCCATGCCCACTCCACCACATGATGCCAGGAGGTCAGTTGGAAGGCCAGGTGTGTTTCTCCTCACGCACAGTCTCTACTGCGCATTACAGCTTCGGACAAACACACTTAGCCTTTTATTATATAGGATATGAAATACATGAACTAACGCCCTCTAGCTGTGAAAAACTGTCAAATGCAGAGGTGGACTTCAAGGGCTTAGAGATTAGCATATGAGCCTACCTAGGTTTAGCTTTCAACTAAGAATAACAAGCAAATTTGATGATAAAAGTAAATTAGAAAGTTGTTTACAATGTCATGCCCTATCTGATTAATGAAAGTTTAATTTGGACTTTACTATCCCTTTAACTAATTAGGAATGTCATTGGCTTATAAATTCTTACATGTTACATGATAAGGTGTAATGATATTCCTAAAGGAGACATTGCTATATAATTTGGTCAGGTGTTAGTTTCTCCTTCCTACCTTCTATTTATTTATTCAGTTTGAATAACATTTAAAATGTAATAAACAGTAGGACTAGCTGACAACTCACATGGACCCCAGAGAAAGAAAGACCATAACTACCCTTGATTGCACCTCAGTCATGCTCATCCAACCATTATATGCCCACCCAGTGAAACCTATCATTAACATTGGATTTAAATCAAATCAATAGTGATGCAGCCTCTTTATAAGCAACGTAATCCCATCATACCAGATTCCTGGTCCTTCCATACTTCTGTCTACTTAATATATACATACCTGAGATTTGACCGAGGCCCTGCAACCCCCTTTGTCAGCAGCAGCATCATGTCTCTCAAGTATTGTGTGTGGAGCCTGGGTGTGCAGAGGAGGTTACAGGAGTTAACTGTTGGACCTGGCTCTAATAATTCCTGAAAGGCAGACATATGACAAATGGTATGGTTGTACATGCAAAGAGCAGGCATTATGTTTTAAGTTATTTTCTATTAAGCAATTGTGTAACATCTGTGCTAAATCGAAGTAAAATTTATTTTGGATATTGTTTAAGCGCTAAGTCAAGGGATGCTATAGCTGATGTAGCTCTAAACTGACGATGCTCTAAGCCGATGTTGCACAAGTAGTAGAGTTCTTTAGCAAGTTCTTGGCTTTACTTTTATCAGGTGTCAAGTCAAGCGGGAACGCTTGTGAACAGAGTTTTTGCAGTATTTTTGTAGGTGGATCTAAGTTCCCCCTGGACAGAGAACAGAAATGCTTCAGTTCAGTAAACACTGTTTGTGGAAGGAGCTAGAGCACAGTCTGGCTAGAGATATAGTGAGATCCTCTAGTAATGGGCAACAATACTTTCTACACTACACAAATGCAAACCTGTCAGCTGTCCTGCTGTGTGATCACCACACATTCAAGTCTATGAGGAGAAGGGGTTAGCACAGTCTGTGGTATTTTGCTCATGCACTTCCTTTTTACTTTCAACTTGTAAAACGCACACTAATATGGTTGCAACAATGTTTTACTTTGAGCGCAGTTAGCGTGTGTGTGGGGGAAAATAGCATGCCACTTGTAATCTGGTCCATAGTATTTTATAGTATACTACATACATATAATAAACTGCATACACATGTATAATATACGCCCATCGCCACAGCTCCTATAGATTTAATATAAAAGAGACATTAAACACTCAATACATTTTATAAGCAATGTATTGAGGTTATTCCTTGCCTCCCTCTAGTCATGGGTGCTGCCATTTTGAAATCTATCTTTCACTACATTCCAACACTGACCTGTTTGCACATGTGAAGCAGCTCTCCTTCAAATATGCGCAGTGTATTCTAGTTTCCTTTTAAGGTGGGTTTTTTGTTTTTGTTCTTTATTAACAATAGTGATTGCATACATAGGGAATACACAGTATAGACATTGGACATGGGAGTTTCATGGGCGTTCCATGGGAGTAGTCTGTATTTGAATGGGGAAACATTGCTATGAGTTTCTCATTTTAAAAGGAGTATCCTCTAACTTAGGTGCCCCAGACTTTTGTATGAAATGATTGTACAGTGAAAATTTTACATATGTATTTTTTTAACTGTTACTACACAGAATTTTTTTTATTTTTAGTGTACACACATTCTATATTGTGTAAACTTGCTTTGAAGAAACACCAGTCCTTTCCACGCTCCATTAAAGTCTATGGGAGAATACTTTAACATTGTTGCGATATTGTCATTTGTGCATGTCGGGCTAGCCTGCAAGCAAAAATGTTTTACTTTTAACTTGTAATAAGCACAGTATCCAACGCCCACAAAAAGCCAAAGTCAAGCGCAGTTAACGCAGGATTGATAATTGGCACTCCACTCCACTCATAAATCTAGCCCTTAGTTCTTTGAGTAAACAACACAATTCAATTGAATTAGTCTTGTAAAGTGGTTCTGTGGAAATATGTAAAATACCTTTCCTTCAAGTATTTCAGACTTCAATCAATTCACTTTTTACTTACAACATCTTATTATTCACATGTGTGGATTTACCAATGAAGATATGTGTGTGTTCACTCCCATGAGGCAAAAATGCAGCAATCCACTCTAAGGGGCCTATTTATCATTGCATCAATCTCAATACATTCACTAGAGTCAATACGCTCGCCAGACATTGGCAGTTATCGCTTCCGCAAATCTACATACAACGGCCTTATTTATTAAAAAGTCTGTCAAAGACACGCGAGTCAAGTACGGAGCGATGAGCATCGGACTGTTGATAAATAAGAGTTATTGATGTTGTGGATATTCTGTTTTTTCTAACTTTATTTATACCATTTCATTACTGTCCAATTTACTTTTATTATCTAATATGTTTCATTCTCTTGCAGCATCAAACATAACCTTTCTGTGTTTACAGACTCCCATTGATTTCTATGGCATTCGCGGCCTTAAGGGTGGCGGTTTGAACGAAAGGTACGCTGCGTCGGAATTGACATGAGCGTATCTGTTGAATATTTGATAAATTGGGAAGAGGGTCAAATAGAGTCAAATGGAAATTCGAAACATCTGGAATGAGGCAAGCATCGATCAGCGTCGGATTGTTATCACGGGAGCGTATATTACATCACATATTTCAACATGTGTTAACTACGGCGGATCAATCTTGCGTCCAATTTGACATGGGTTTCGAGCATATTATCAGTTGAAGCTTTGATAAATCAACCTTTAAATGTATTTACACACCATCTGCATTTAATATGACTGTCTAGGTCGGGGCCGGAGTGTGTATTCAAGTTGATGATCATTTTCCAACAAAATCTCTTTTTAAAGAATTTAATGGAGATTGATGAAACATTCAAATGATGTTTTTTCTTTTAAATGCATAATATAGATAAACATTTAAACTTAAAGTAACATGAAATAAAAATTAAACTTTCATGGTTCTGATGTAAAATGTAATTTTCAGCGACTTTTCAGTTTGCATCTACTATTTAATTGACTTTTTTTCTTTTACTTGTTTTCATGGTATCCTTTGTTTAAAAACATACCTAGGTAGGCTCAGGGGCAGATATGCACTACTGGAAGCTAGGTAATGGTGGCTACACATATATGCCCTTTGGCTCACCAGATGTGTTTAACTAGGTCCCAGTAGTGCATTGGTGTTCTGGAGTTGACTTTAACCATGTACTTAACCCCTTTGCAAGAGTTACACACATACGTCTCAATTACAATCTATTTGTAGCAGCCTTTTCAACTTTTTTTTAAATGATTTATTTTTTTCCAATAGTGATATTTTGGCTGATACCCACACTTGCAAAAGGGTGTTTGGATCCTCAATAAAATCTCTATTTCATAATAAGGCCAAAAAGTTCTTGTGATCAGAATACTTTTTCCAGTCACTTTACAACAGCTTTTAGAGTCCATGTTTGGCTTTTAAAATTCATCACCTCTAGTCACTCGATAAGTCATCAAAAGGGCATTTTAGATATATTTACAATTTATCAATTCCTTAAAACTTCATTCATCCCTATTGGAGAGGCTGTATTTAGTGAACAGAGCACATATTTACATATGGACCACTGACAGGCTTGCATTTAGTGTATTGTAGGAAATGTTACTGCCCATTACTAGATGATCTCACTATCCCTCTAACCAGACTGTGTTCCAGCTTCTCCAGAGGGAACTTAGTTCCTCCTGCAAAAATAGTGCAGGAACTCCATTCCCATGCATTCCCGCTCGACTTGACCCCTGTATGTATGTGTGTAGACTATATGATATCCTGAACAGTTAAAGGGACAGTCAACTCAAAAATTCTTATCGTTTAAAAATATAGATAATCCCTTTATTACCCATTACTCAGTTTTGCATGATTACCTTGTATCTAAGCATCTTCTGATAGCCCCCTGGTCACATGACTTTATTTATTATTTATTGACTTGCTTTTTATCCAATTAGTGATGTGTCTGCCACAACCCATGGACATGAGCACAATGTTATCTATATGGCTCATATGAACTAGCAGTCTCCTGTTGTGAAAAGCTAATAAAAAAGCATGTGATAAGATGCTGTCTTTTGTGGCATAGGAACAGGCAGAAATTTAGAGGTTTAAAGATTATAAAGTATAAAGTATTTATTATCTAACTTTTTAAACAATAACAATTTTGGTTTTGACTGTCCCTTTAAGGGGATCTGCTGTAAAAGTCACTTCAGAAAAACAATATCTAAATATTAATTTTTATATTTGGTTATAAGTCACACTCACACTATTATTAAAATTGACTTTTTTAAAGTAGGTAATTTAATCGCAACTTTCATAATTAACTATAGCAATCCTTTTCCATCAGCACCACTGCTAACCCATCTTATAGCTAGATAACTAGTAGTGTGCTATTTATTGTTCCTACTCACGCGTTAACTCCGCTAGAAGTAAGCTTTTTGCATGAATCAGATAGCATGCGTATTAAAAGTTGAAAGTAAAAAGTGTTCACTCTCGTGCAAAAAGCCGAACTTCGAATATCGCAACCGCGTTAACATAGTCCCCCATGGACTTCAATTGAGCTTGAAAGTGGTAAAAATATAACACCCTTCTCGAGCACAAACTCAATAGTATTTTCTCAAGTGCGCTAACCCAACATGAAAATATTAATATTTCACATTCCAATTTTCTTTACTTAGAAGAATGTGCATTTCCATGCCCACGGAGAGGTCAAGAGATCTCTCCATGGCGTATGCACTATGTTTTGGATTTTTTGTCCCTATCTACTACGTTGTTATCTCTTCTTTGGACTATCACATGAACTTTTTTGTATTCATTGTATTTGCATGCATATGTTGTGTGATAGATAGAAAGATTGTATTGATTGCCTTTAGCGCTATCCCTTATCTTGCTGTTTTTTATATATATATATATATATATATATATATATAAATATTAGAAGAGAGAGAACAGCACTCCTGAGATAGAACAAAAGCTAAAATAACTTCCATGCCTGTTCATTATTATTGCAATTCAGGGTGCGCGTTCTTTTAGCACACTATGCCCCTTCACAGAGAAAAAATATCCTGTAGCATATCAGTCTGACCCTGCCCAATGACAGTCCATCGCCGAAATACCAGGCAATCACTCTCTGAACAAGAGAAACAACAACCCCAGACGATCGTTTCAGCCTTCTGTGGGCCTTGTCAGTGAGGTGCAGTTGTATCTCTCTAAGGGCATGTGTGTGCAAGGAGTCCATGTCTGGTTTCCCCATTACTCTTAGGGAGACCCAAGAGTAATTTGCATAAATATTAGAAGAGAGAGAACAGCACTCCCGAGATAGAACAAAAGAAAGCTAGAATAACTTCCATGCCTGTTCATTTTTATTGCAACTCAGGGTGCACGTTATATATATATATATATATATATATATATATATATACATACATATATATATATATATATATATATATATATGGATGTCTATATGTGTGTACATATGTATTTGGGTTTATATGTGTATATATAATCTGTAAATACATAAATCCACATATAAGCCCTTAGCCTGCCTTTTTTTCCTAACCCCAGAGACCTCAAATTTTTGAGCCCTTATAACTTTTTATGGAAAATGTTTTAAAATAATTTTTACTAGATAGTGTTATTATTAGTGTAACTGTACTTTTAAATGTATTTTTGGTGTGTTTTGTGACACTTTTTTGATTTGCATAACAGTTAACCACAGCTCTGAGGTCTCTGTAAACATTCTAGCGTGGAGCTTAAGCGATTTACTTTAAAACCCTATTTTAATAACACCAGTAATGATTGTGATAATCATGATAATGTGAGTGTAAGTTAAAATGAAATATTAATAATGAAATTAAAAAACACAGTATTTGTAGATGTTGTTGTCCTGAACTGACTATAGAAGTTTGTCCATCCTGCTAAAATACGTATGCAATTCATATGGTTACTGAGAGTTGAGGACATATTGGGGTGACAATAGGTGAATGTCACACAGGCAAAAAAGTATTTTCTTTGTATAGTGAACAAAGGGGTTACTTGAATGGAGTATTGCTGTAACCTCAAGAGGTGTGAATACGCTATTGTATCTCCAAGGTTATATTTAGAAAAAAAAGGTACTTAACACACAAAACATCCTTTTCTGGAGTGCTTTAGTTGAAAAATCATTCAGGCCATAGTTACATGCAAGGAATAGTGCAATAGTAAAATGTTAAGACACATCAGAGCAACTTCATTTTGCACTTTTATGGATCTTTTATATTAATGTTTTTAAAAGAAAAATGATTAAACACTAAAATTACAGCTAATTAAACCAATTAGTATGATGGTAGTCTAAAGGTAGACTGGCAGCAAATGTGTTCTATGTGCCATCGTGGAGAAACGGAAAAAAATATGATAGAGGACTGATCCAGGAGGCCTTTGCTTAGGGTTTACATAAGTATTTTGCAAATATTAACAGATATAACAATGTGCTGCATATATCTATATTTTTATTTCAATTAAATATATTTATCAAGTTGTAACTGCTTAACTTCTCTGCTAGCTCTGAGCTGGTGTTTTATAAATCCCCCAGAATAATTGTCAGACCAGTAGTAAATGTCTGTCCAGGAAAGGACCTAGAGGCTGAGAAGTGATAGGTGGCAACTATGTAACCCAGGACTTGACAATCAGCAGGGTAGCAGGAATGACATGCACAAAGGATACTGTACAGTAGTTAGACAGGCCGGGTCACAACATAACAAATTAATCTAGGCATAATCACCAGGCAAAGAGTAGAAGGGGGCAGGCAAAGTTCCAAATCCAGTCAGGCAAAAATAGTACAAAATCTCCAGGTTAAAGAATTGTCAAAAAACAGTCCAAGGGTCAGAGGCAGGGTGTTGGCAGGAGATTAATACAAAAAGCTAGCAAGGTTAGCAACAACAAATCCAATAAAGAATTAGCATACTGAGATGCTAATACCAATACACAGGCATGTAAACTAAGCTGAAGCACACTGCTTAAACATTAATAATAGAACATGTAACGCTAAAGTACCCGCTCACCCTGACACTTATTCAACCGGATGATTGACAGCCCCTTCTCTGGTGCCATTGGTTGCAGAGAGAAAGGGAGGCTGCCCGCTTGTTGATAAATAGAGTCCAATGTAGCCTCAGGTTTAAAAGTACATGAAACACTTTGAAATTGTAATATGAAATTTTAATTATGTGTAGTTTAAAAACAACGATTTTGCAATAATAATCTATATTTTTTGTGCTCCAATTTTCCTATAAATTAACACTGAATATTTTTGGTATTCTAATTCTGAGAATTGGAAGTCCATGCTACAGAGTTCATAAGCTTTACTCTGCTATTTATATGTCCCTGACTGGTTCCAGTAGATGTGATTAGTAAGGATTCTGCAGAACAATACATATTTTGTTACAATACCTCAGTAACAAGCCTTTTATACTCAAAGATGTTTGGCTATTAAAAAACAATCACAGCAAGCAAGATGTTAATGTATTCAGAAGGGTTTTTTTTTTTTTTTAAATATATTTTTTTATTGAGGTTGTATGCACAATACAAGATGAACGCAATCTCATAACACAAAAATAACCGTATTGGATAAGCACTGCAACCTATAATTTGTTATACAAAAGTACAATATTGCGATTAATTATTAGGAACCTCTTTTTTTTATGATTTTTCTGCTCTTAATTCCTCTTATGATATTAGAGGTCACTTTTGGACCTATGAAAAGTAAGAAACTAAAAGGAGAGGATTGGCTTATGAGATGGTCGCTTTTGGACCTAGATATTAATAGTAGGGTGGGGGGAGTGTCAGCAGTCAAGAGCTGCTCTGTGAGAATAGGAAAGGGGCTCGGGCTCTAATAATACGTTACTCAATATTAACAGCAGGATGGAGTATCTCCCTGTACTATCCCTAACCACAGGACATATGTATGTTTGGAGCTATGGTCAGTAATGTGGGCAAGGATGGGATTTAAATAGAAGGCCAATAGGGCAGCGAGGTGCGCAAACTAATAAAACTCTTAATGAAAATAAAGTTTTCTATAAGGTGGTGTATAATATGGACCAATGAGAAAACATAAGAAAAAACCACAAATCTTAGACTTCGCTAGTAGCTTCTGAGGGGAGTCTCAGTATTGCCATAAACAACAAAATATAGATGTCTCAAACTTCTAAGTCTAGATTATCAAACCTACAAGGAGGGTGATATTTAATAAAAGGGGTATTAGGAATTGCGTAGTATAAAGGCGTCTAGAAGTTACCTCTGAGGGTTAAATTTACCTAATGGAGTACTCATCTAGGGTATACTGAACGTATATTGGGTGACGTTAGCCTATAAGTAGGTGCTGAATTCAGAGGACTACAGGGTAGTATATAATTGCAAGCATTTCTTCAGATAAAAAACCTCATGCTGGGTCATAAGCACTGCAACCTATAAGGTGTGGGGTCCCTCCAATTATCTTATATCTAGGATTTCTACAATCTTAGGGCATGTGTGTGATATCTCCCAGCCATTAATAGGAGCTATGGAACATCTCACTATAAGAGTTCCTATAGAGTGAAAAGGATCAGTTAGTAGGTGGGAGCTTAGGGAGACTCAGTCAATTATCTGGAATGATGCGTCATAAAAATGGTGGATGCGTGAGGAGATTTGTAAAAATTATCTTATAAGTGATGAATATAATATGTTCAACTAGAGCGATATACCTTCTTCAGTAACAACAATATTCCCCCTGGAAAGACTTATTTGAGGGGACATGTCTTCATAATATGCGGCTGTTTGCAATCTTATCATGTAGCAAAGACAAATCAGATCAATAACCAGGCAGAACAATAAAAACTAAAAAAAGAAAATAGAAGAGAACTCCCAATGTAAAAAAAAATAGGCTCAAAACATTAACGTTCAAACGTTCACAGTTAATTGAACAGTCATTGTGCATAATAAAGTCTTCCCTGGGGTTAACCTATACCAGAGCGATTCAGGTCTGAACCGCTGCTATGACGGCCCCAGGTTTTGCTGTTATCAAGCTGTATCCCTCTGTGAAATAGGTGGCCATTAACTGTAGCGTCCATACACCATAAAGGGCTCAGGGAGAGCTTCGCTGTGGACTGCAACATGGGGACTAATGTCATGGTCTCCTCTCGCTCACCTGGAGGTTCCGGTCCTGCAGAATTCTGAAGCTTTTTGTGCCCCGCGCGGGAGCCGGCCGCATCCCCCGACCGGGGCACCAGAGATGAAAAAGTGACCGGTATCTCCTCATGTAGGGCCGAGATGGAGGTGGACAGCTGGGAGCGCGTCAAGCACGCCGTGTCAGTAAGTGGAGTGGACCTCAGTCTCCCAGCCTCTCTCGGAGCTAGATAAAGGCGGTGTGGATAAATTAAAGCGGGCGCCTCCATTATGCTTGTACGGGTAATTATATCAATAGCGACCAGAGTCTGCTCACATTCCTCAGAGTGGTTGATGAAGGCCTGTGTCTGGTAGTGTTGATCCTCAGATGGCTCAGCAGTGATGTCACAATCAAGCTGTGGTAGTCGTTGGGCGCCATCTTTTGTGCGGGCCTCTCGAATGCAGGCTGTGAGTTCTGTAAATTTATTATCCATCTTTCGACCTAGATCAAGGAGCAGGGCTATGGCAGTATTTTGGAAGTCCTCCATCCTGCTGAGCTGTGATTAAGTAGGCCCGCTATACCTGGCAAACCGGGGGGGGGGGGGTTAATTAGTAAATGATAGGCCGTCTCCTCACTCGGTACGTTAAGTAGATAGATAGTCTTAGAGGTGCACACTACTGAAAGATAAAGTCTGCAGAATTAGATCTGTACTCCGTAGTGTGCTCCGTTGAGCTTAAGTGCGCAGAAGGAGAAAAATGTAGGTTCCCGTGAGGATACCGGCCAAAAGAAGCAGTACTGGCTAACTCAGGTCCTGGGAGCTATTATAAGCTCATCTTGGCACACTTCCTGATTAATAGACAAGTAATCACAAATCGCTGTAGGTAAATTGTAGAGTAAGAGCTATTTAACCAGTAAAATAAAGAAATAGCCCCAGGAGCTTCATGGAAAGCGACAGATCATGGCCACTTCTTAGCCACTCCCCCATTCAGAAGGGTTTTAAACTTGGTGGGTTTGTTAAAGGGACAGTCTAGTCAAAATTAAACTTTAATGATTCAGATACAGCATGCAACTTTCCAATTTACTTTTATCATCAAATTTGCTTTGTCCTCTTGGTATTCTTTTTTAAAAGCTAAACTTGAAAGGCTCATATGCTAGTTTCTAAACCCTTGGAGGCCGCCTCTTATCTCAGTGCATTTTTTACAGTTTTTACAGCTAGACAACACTAGTTTATATGTGCCATGTAGATAAAGATTGTGCTCACTTCCGTGGAGTTACTTAGGAGTCAGAACTAATTGGCTAAGATGCAAATCTGTCAAAAGAACTAAAATAAGGGGGCAGTCTGCAGAGGCTTAGATACAAGGTAATCACAGAGGTAAAAAGTGTATTAATATAACTGTGTTGGTTATGCAAAACTGGGAAAGGGGTAATAAATGGATTATCTGTTTTTTTAAACAAATTCTGGAGTAGACTGTGTCTTTAATTTATTACAATACTACAGAAATGTTTTATTACAAGGTGTTTTATGTCTCCTTAAAGAAATGTGGTTTACACATGCATTTTCTGTACTTCTACAGTAGCCTCACATAAAAAAAGTATTTCACATGAGTATATCATGTTTCAGCAAAATAATTCTTAGAATGAACTTAAACTTGGCAAATGCACTATTAGATCATACTGAAAAAATATATAAGTAGATCCAGTCTCCATAAAGTATACTTACAGGCTAGTGAAATATGAAATTGAGACATTTATTTCAAGCTTTTGGTTACAACACCATATTTTATCACATAACTACTATTTTATGACATTCTTGTTAAATAAATTATAACTGAAAACACAGAGAGACGGGTTACTAGCACAGCAATGTAAGTCGAGAGGGGGGTTGTGTCATTAAGTAGTGGAGATGCCATAAAATGTGTGTGAGATTGAGAGATGCAGAAGGTTTGAAAAAAGAGAGTGTGGGAAAACAGAGGGACATACTGAATAAACACACTTAACCCCTTTTGCTACCTGGAATTTTAGATAAGAACTTGGCCAAAATACCAAATAATTTTAAGCATTTTTGCTATCACTCCCTATTAACAGAAATAGAGACTTTTTTTATCTAACTATCCAAACTATGGGGCCAATTTTATTATGCTGCGAATGCAGCAGTTTCCGCGCGAGTCTTCATAAGACCGCTGCTCCTTAACTCGTCCGCTACCTCTGAGGCAGAGGACAGCACTCATCCTGATCCGATATGATACTACTGGTGGCAGGGGGCGACATTGCACAAGCATTTCATGAGAAATGCTTGTGCAATGATAAATTCCCGACAGCATATGCTGTCTGCATTTATCGATGTGCGGCGGACATGATCCGCTACAGCAGATTATTTCCGCCCGCACAATGTTAAATCGGCCCCTATATATTTTTTTTAGAAGACAACCCAAGGTGTTGATCTAAGTTAATTTTGGAATATTCCATGCTACTGTTTTGCTGTCAAATGCAATCATATTAAATACATTGTTAACTTTATCACAAACGTTGGGTTTCTCAATGAAATTATTTACACACAACTTCTGCAGTCATAAGACAAATGATTGTAAAAGGTTCTCTGGGGTCCCATTTGTTCATAAATAGCAGATATGCATGGCCTTGCCATTTGTTTTTAGCAATTAGAAGAGAAGAGTTTGCCAGTGGGAGGAGGGAAATCAACTACGCTACAGAAAAAAAAAATGCTAAGAATGGATGTGGGGGGTGCAGGGATTCCTTACTCTGCAGAAAAAAAATATGGTGAACTTGGGTGATGGGAGGTGTGGGACGGGCCCCAACAGTATGGAAAAAAAGTTTGCCAGTGGGAGGAAGGGAAACCTACTATACTACAGAAAAATACAATTGAAGCAGGGGTTAGGGGAGAGGTGGGCAGGGAGCACTACACTACAGAAAAAAAATATGGTGAGGGGGTGGGGAGGGATTTCTAGACTACAGAAAATGGGAATAAATGTTTGAGAGGGATCAGGGTGGTTGAAGGTAACATCTATCTACACTATAGCAAATATAAAGTGAATATATATTCAAATGCATTAACTATATTAACATAAAAAACGCCCAGCAACTAAAAGAACCAATAGTAGTGGTTCCATGCATGTTATTATTGCAATAGGTTGTTGTAGTGATCATATGGAGCAAATAGAAAGAAAAATATTTAATATAGTATCTATTCTGCCTGTCATTACCTCACTTGTGATTTAGCTTTCAGACAGGCAGAATAATTTGCTTTTCCTTGCAGCACGAAAAATGGCACAAAGTTTTAGCCATGAGGAGGAATATTATTTTTTTAATAAATCATATTCAGATATTGACCACTCTGGATCTGAATACCAGTCTAACCAAGACAGTGAGCAAAACAAAACTGAAGATGAACTCCAACTTCCCACCAATAAAACAAATACAAATCCGATTAGATCCATAGCTCAACCTCCTCTAGAAAAAAATAAGCTGGTGTGAAATTATTGACATTTATATTTATACCAGCAGACGTCTCAAAATAATACTACCCAGAATGTCCTGATTTTATGAAGTCTGTTGGTATAAATATCAATTCAATAATTTCACAACAGCAAATTTTTTTTCTATTTTTTTTTTAACCTAAATTACTGGATAATGGTTGTGCGAAGCCATCTATAACACTCTATTGGTCTACCAACCCTATATAGTCAACTCCTCTCTTCCCAGAATTAATGCCCAGAAAAATATATTAATTAATTCACAGTGTTCTGCAGTTTACAGATAACTTACAGGCTCTATCTTAAAACCATCCAAATTATGACTGTTTATATAAACTCAGACCACTAATTGAGCATTTAAATAAATTATTTCCAGAAGTTTATACCCCATCTAAGAATATATGTACCAATGAGTCCCTGGTGCTATTCAAAAGCAGACTAATTTTTAAACAATATATCCCTTCCAAAAGAGTATGTTATGTCATTCAATTGTATAAAGTGTATGAGAGTGTCACAAGGTACATCCACAGTTTCAAGATTTATGAAGGACAAGATTGTAAACTGGATCCACCTGCTATCCACCTTATCTAAGTGAAAACGTGTCTGGGATCTTCTTCAGCCTTTATTAGGCTATTGGTATCATCTGTTGACAATTATTACACCAGAATCACACTCTTAAAAATATTATACTGCTGTTTCACTCTGGCCTATGGAGCAGTAAGAAAAATACGAAAAGGTTTCCCACAACAGCTTATCTCCAAAAGCTAAAGGCTGGGGAATCAGTAGCTTTCCGGAGTGAAAAACATTTAGTAGTAAAGTTTAGTGACAAAAAAGATGTGTATAGATTGTCAACAATACACATTGAGGGCACAGGGAAGTTTCTGTGAGAGGTGAACAGTCCAGGTAGCAAAAACCAGTTTAATTTAAAGACTATAATAAGTACATGGGTGGAGTAGACCTTTCAGATCAAATAATTAAGCCATACTTTGACGCAAGGAAAACCAAAATGTGGTACAAAACACTGCAGTCCATTTTATTCCAGTGGCACTTTTTAATTAATTTGTATTATTATCTAACAAGCTCTCATAAATGACCAGTTATAAGTGTTAAAAAAACTTTGCTTTGAAATTCATAAACTCCCCAAAATTTACAATGTGAGGACATTGTCAGACTTTCAGGCAGACATTTTCCTAGGTCTCTTCCCCTTCAGGAAATTAGAGATAGTCCCAGAAATGCTGTATAGTCTGTTACGAAATGCGAGTGAGAAAAGATTGGTAGTGTAAGGTAGCTAGTGTACTGAAACAAAATTAAGTGCCTGGCCCTCTAGTGGAAATGCAGAAACCTAACTGAGTTTGTGTGTAGCAACTATGTTTCAAGTTTAGAGGAGGGTTAGTACATGCCATATTTAAACCCAGGGATCCAAAGTTCTGCCTCTTTCTCCTTGGGAGCACCGTCTGGAAGTTTTCCCCTCCCGTTCCCTAATTTCAGGGTGTTCCGAGTGGCGGTTATCAGACCATCAGAAGGCTTCCTTAAAGTTGCTTGTTAGAGCCAAAGGGAGGGTAGAGTTAAATGGCCTATTCTTAGTAAGCCCTTAACCGTTAATGTATTGAACTCCCCGAAGATTAGTTTGCAGTAGGGTTCATTAACTCTATGCCTTAATGGCTGGAGTCCCCTTAGATATTTATTTTCTTTATCTCATAGTAGTGGGAGGTCATGGCACCATAATTTCTGGAGTGCAGAGTCTGTAAGGGCTACAGTTGGGCTAATGGGCGGGGATGGTGTCCCCGAGGCCGTTCCCCCTCCTCATTGACTTCCTTTGAAGGGCCATGGCCTTTAGCTATATGGGGGTAGTTGTTATGGCCTTGCATGCTGCCACCATACGTTAAGACTTTACAAAGTCTAGTTCAACGTTTAAAGGTTTAAGCTTAATAAACGTGACCATGATATGATCTTATACCCAGCTCTGAGAGTGTGTATTTATTCTTAGGTTTTAAGTGATGACATGAGGGATCAGAACTTATGCCGTAATCACTGTGTTTCATGCCCTTCAAAAGCCTCAAAGGCTGTTTTAAAATTTACCACACAGTTTTCAAATACTGGTGAAAAATCCCATTGAAGTTCTATGTTGTGTACAAATAATTTTAGTGCCAAACCCATTTTTTATTTTATTTTATAATAAAGGTCCTAAAATAACATAATACCATATAAAAGAAGCCATTAACCCATTGCGCGAACATATCTAAAAATCCCCTTTCAGAACTGTGATTCACACGTGCAATTAGTGGCCTTCTAATTACCAAAACTGCAAGCTCTTGGCATGAAATATACCAAAATGGATCTAGATCAATACCATGGGTTGTCTACTCTTAAAATATAAATAGTTTATTTGGGAAGTTATACAATAACAAATAAGCCATTAACACTTTTACTGAATGTATATTAAAGGGACAATATGGTAAAAATTGAAATACGCATAGATGAATTAAATATTTGAATAGAAACATATATATTGGAATAGATATACAGGTATAAGCATGTACATATATATATAGAAATATATATTTACAATAAAACTTACATTATATTATATGTGAAGAACATTGGAATGTAAAATATGTACAGTAACTATACAGTAAAACACATACATACATACATATGTACACACACACAAACACATATATATAGTCCCCAAGAAAGCAAGCACTCGCTGGATTTATACAAAAGGTGCTTTAATGGCACACAGGAAAAACAGTGATGTTTTGGGGATCAATCACCCCTTCATCAGACACAGAGGCCTATTTATCAAAGGTCTGTTGGACCTGATCCGACAGTGCGGATCAGGTCCGACAGACATCGCTGAATGCGGAGAGCAATATGCTCTCCGTATTCAGCATTGCACCAGCAGCCCTTGTGAGCTGCTGGTGCAACGCCGCCCCCTGCAGACTCGCTGACTAATCGGCCCCCAGCAGGGGGGTGTCAATCAACCCGACCGTACTCGATCGGGTTGAATTATGGCTCATCAGAGCAGGCGGACAGGTTATGGAAACACGAGCTTGATAAATGGGCCTCTTAGTCTGATGAAGGGGTGATTGATCCCCGAAACATAACTGTTTTTCCTGTGTGCCATTAAAGCACCTTTTGTATAAATCCAGTGAGTGCTTGCTTTCTTGGGGACTGTACTATAACTGTATTTTAAATGTATTAATGCTGTGCTTAGTGCAACTTTTTTAACGCACTACCCTTTACACAAGGTAACCAACCGCACTAACCTGATGAACGGAAAATGTGAATGTGCTCTGACATTCATGTTTGCTTTCAACTTCTAACATTGCCCTTTATATTTAAATCTCAAGGTGTTTACTCTTTTTATAAACTATTATTGAAAGAGTCATAAATATTACAAGATCCCATTCTGTTATTTCAAATGTATTGGGATAATGTTCTTTTCAAAACTAAAATGCATTTAAATTCTGACTTTTGTGTCCCAACTAGCTTCACGCACATACATAGTTCTAAATCTGTACACACGCACACACACACACATTTTTAGAGACAGAAACAAAAATTTACATACAAACACTAACCATTGAGCCCACCTTTGGTGTGAGAATATTATTATAGTTCATCTATGAAAAAGATGGGGAAAAATCATGATTATTTATTCATTTTAAAACTCTTAGGGTCAGATTACGAGTGGTGCATTAGCGATAAGGGTATTATTGCGGCTGTGTACGTGCATCGAATTTTCCATTCGTATTACATGTTAAAAGAAAATGCGATCGCTTTAGCACAGTTGCAATTTATGCTAGAATGATTACCACATCCACAGAGCTCTGGTTAACTGTTTTGCAAAACAAAAAAAGTGTCACAAAATTATTATTATTATTATTATTATTATTATTTAAAAAAAAAATGCACAAAAATTGTATAAAGGCTCAAAGATGTGAGGTCTCAGGTGTTAGAAAAAAAACAGGCAAAGAGCTTTAACATTGAGATACATTCATATACATCTCTAAATATGTATATGTATATATACAGTATCCCACAAAAGTGAGTACACCCCTCACATTTTTGTAAATATTTTATTATATCTTTTCATGTGACAACACTGAAGAAATGACACTTTGCTACAATGTAAAGTAGTGAGTCTACAGCCTGTATAACAGTGTACATTTGCTGTCCCCTCAAAATAACTCAACACACAAACATTAATGTCTAAACCGTTGGCAACAAAAGTGAGTACACCCCTAAGTGGAAATGTCCAAATTGGGCCCAATCAGCCATTTTCCCTCCCCGGTGTCACGTGACTCGTTAGTGTTACAAGGTCTCAGGTGTGAATGGGGAGCAGGTGTGCTAAATTTGGTGTTATCACTCTTACACTCTCTCATACTGGTCACTGAAAGTTCAACATGGCACCTCATGGCAAAGAACTCTCTGAGGATCTGAAAAAAAGAATTGTTGCTCTACATAAAGATGGCCTAGGCTATAAGAAGATTGCCAAGACCCTGAAACTGAGCTGCAGCATGGTGGGCAAGATCATACAGCGGTCTCACAGGACAGGATCAACTCAGGACAGGCCTCGCCATAGTCGACTAAAGAAGTTGAGGGCACGTTTTCAGCGTCATATCCAGAGGTTGTCTTTGGGAAATAGATGTATGAGTGCTGCCAGCATTGCTGCAGAGGTTGAAGGATTGGGTGTTCAGCCTGGCAGTGCTCAGACCATACGCCGCACACTGCATCAAATTGGTCTGCATGGCTGTCGTCCCAGAAGGAAGCCTCTTCTAAAGATGATGCACAAGAAAGCCCACAAACAGTTTGCCAAAGACAAGCAGACTAAGGACATGGATTACTGGAACCATGCCCTGTGGTCCGATGAGAAGAAGATACATTTATTTGGTTCAGATGGTGTCAAGTGTGTGTGGCGGCAACCATGTGAGGTGTACAAAGACAAGTGTGTCTTGCCTACAGTCAAGCATGGTGGTGGGAGTGTCATGGTCTGGGCCTACATGAGTGCTGCCAGCACTGGGGAGCTACAATTGAGGGAACCATGAATGACAACATGTACTGTGACATACTGAAGCAGAGCATGATCCCCTCCCTTTGGAGACTGGCCGCAGGGCAGTATTCCAACATGATAACGACCCCAAACACACCTCCAAGATGACCATTGCCTTGCTAAAGAAGTGGAGGGTAAAGGTGATGGACTGGCCAAGCATGTCTCCAGACCAAAACCCTATTGAGCATCTGTGTGGGGTATCCTCAAACGGAAGGTGGGGGAGCGCAAGGTCTCTAACATCCACCAGCTCTGTGATGTCATCATGGAGGAGTGGAAGAGGACTCCATTGGCAACCTGTGAAACTCTGGTGAACTCCATGCCCAAGAGGGTTAAGGCAGTGCTGGAAAATAATGGTGGCCACACAAAATATTGACACTTTGGGCCCAATTTGGACATTTCCACTTACGGGTGTATTTACTTTTGTTGCCAATGGTTTAGACATTAATGGCTGTGTGCTGAGTTATTTTGAGGGGACAGCAAATATACACTGTTCAACAGCCTGTACACTCATTACTTTACATTTTACCAAAGTGTAATTTCTTCAGTGTTGTCACATGAAAAGATATAATAAAATATTTACAAAAATATGAGAGGTGTACTCCCTTTTGTGGGATTCTGTATATATATATATATATATATATATATATATTTGTCTACTTATGTGTGCATTTTTATGTGTATATATGTATTTAAAGATGAATGCAACCTGACGCGTGCAGAAAGCGTACTTCTAGCGCAGTTAACACTCGAGCGGGAGCGTTAAATAGCGCTCTACTTGTAATTTAGCCCTTAATAGGCACTTGACAAGAGTAGACCAGAGTAGAGAAGACCTTTTACATGAATTTACAAAGAAAACAAACAAACTGTGTAGGTATTATACAGGAGAAATGGCTTTTTAGACATCCCAAAAAGAGTATTTGTGTGAACTATACACTTTCAATTAGATCAATATTGAATTATTGTGTTCCTTATAAATACACGTACTACTGAGGGTGCAAAAGAAGAGTTAACTCATTGCTTATTGACATGCATAAGAGCCTGGAAGAAATATTGATTCTAATCCACTTTGACTGTGAAAATCTAAAGACCAGTTAAAGCAGAGATGATATCAAGATGCATTTTAATAAAATCCATATGTCAGAAATGACAGCAGAAGTCAATTCAGCTTGGCATAGATACCATAAAAACACAAAGAAATAATTTCAAAAGTATGAAAGGTCTGGAACTAAAAGGATTAGAAGGATTATAAGAAAAGCAAAGAAAAAGAAGGAAAAGATTGAAAGTGTAACAGATATGCATAAGACGAATGTAGGACATATATACAGCTTTTGCATTGTTATAAATCATTGCTGAAACTCTTGTTTCTTACCAGCAGTAGTTGTCTATTATATGCTGAAGAGCAAGGTGATTAATAAAAAATATTTTGACTGGCTATTCAATGACTATGACAGACACATCATAAAAATATGGTCAAATATCAGTTATTGGATCATATGTACTAAGCAGCCTTAGGACTATGGAGACCTTTCAAAGTCAAAACATATATTAATCGCACTTAGACATTTTCCTGGATGTATAATAAGTTATAAAATAATTAACATTTATGAAGCTCTGAACAATTAGAATTCCAGACAAAACCTGAGAAGCCCAAATGAGCCCAAATTTATATTAAAAAAAAAAAAAAGAAGAAGCTAAGTATGATAAGGTACACACAGAAAGCAGCTATCAAATAATACATTTTAAGGCCCGAGTGACACTGTATATTTATGAGTGATTCTTTTCTTCAGAGACAACTACTATATGTAGTGATGTCGCGAACCTAAAAATTTCGGTTCGCGAACGGCGGACTCGAACTTCCACAACTGTTGGCGAACCGGGCGAACCACCATTGACTTCAATAGGCAGGCGAACTTTAAAACCAACAGGGACTCTTTCTGGCCAAAATAGTGATGGAAAAGTTGTTTCAAGGGGACTAACACCTGGACTGTGGCATGCCGGAGGGGGATCCATGGCAAAACTCCCACGGAAAATTACATAGTTGATGCAGAGTCTGGTTTTAAGCCATAAAGGGCATAAATCACCTAACATTCCTAAATTGTTTGGAATAACGTGCTTTAAAACATCAGGTATGATGTTGTATCGATCAGGTAGTGTAAGGGTTACGCCCGCTTCACAGTGACAGACCAAACTCCACGTTTAAAGGTACAGTCTACACCAGAATTTTTATTGTTTTAAAAGATGGATAATCCCTTTATTACCCATTTCCCAATTTTGCATAACTAACACATTTATATGTGTTTATGTTACAACAGATATGAGTGGTGGCACTGTGGGCAAGTGGGCCTGGCACACACGCTGGCAGGCAGGCAACTGCAATTAGATTACACTAGCAGACTGATGTTTCACAGTCAAAAAGTTTTTTTTAAATATTTACACTACTGTTATAACAAATATGATTGGTGGCACTAGTTGGCAAGTGGGCCTGGCACACACGCTGGCAGGCAGGCAACTGCATTTAGATTACACTAGCAGACTGATGTTTCACAGTCAAAAAAGTTTTTTTTAAATATTTACACTACTGTTATAACAAATATGATTGGTGGCACTAGTTGGCAAGTGGGCCTGGCACACACGCTGGCAGGCAGGCAACTGCAATTAGATTACACTAGCAGACTGATGTTTCACAGTCAAAAAAGTTTTTTTAAAATATTTACACTACTGTTATAACAAATATGAGTGGTGGAACTGTGGGCAAGTGGGCCTGGCACACGCGCTGGCAGGCAGGCAACTGCAATTAGATTACACTAGCAGACTGATGTTTCACAGTCAAAATTTTTTTTTTTAAATATTTACACTACTGTTATAACAAATATGATTGGTGGCACTAGTTGGCAAGTGGGCCTGGCACACACGCTGGCAGGCAGGCAACTGCAATTAGATTACACTAGCAGACTGATGTTTCACAGTCAAAAAAAGTTTTTTTTTAAAATATTTACACTACTGTTATAACAAATATGATTGGTGGCACTTAGCAAGTGGGCCTGGCACACACGCTGGCAGGCAGGCAGGCAGGCAACTGCAATAAGATTACACTAGCAGACTGATGTTTTACAGTCAAAAAAGTTTTTTTTTTAAATATTTACACTACTGTTATAACAAATATGATTGGTGGCACTAGTTGGCAAGTGGGCCTGGCACACACACTGGCAGGCAGGCAACTGCAATTAGATTACACTAGCAGACTGATGTTTCACAGTCAAAAAGGTTTTTTTAAAAAATATTTACACTACTGTTATAACAAATATGATTGGTGGCACTAGTTGGCAAGTGGGCCTGGCACACACGCTGGCAGACAGGCAACTGCAATTAGATTACACTAGCAGACTGATGTTTCACAGTCAAAAAAGTTTTTTTTTAAATATTTACACTACTGTTACAACAAATATGAGTGGTGGCACTAACTTGGCAAGTGGGCCTGGCACACACGCTGGCAGCCAGGCAACTGCAATTAGATTACACTAGCAGACTGATGTTTCACAGTCAAAAAAGTTTTTTTTAAATATTTACACTACTGTTATAACAAATATGAGTGGTGGCACTAGTTGGCAAGTGGGCCTGGCACACACACTGGCAGGCAGGCAACTGCAATTAGATTACACTAGCAGACTGATGTTTCACAGTCAAAAAAAGTTTTTTTTTTACAAAATTTACACTACTGGTACAACAGATATGAGTGGTGGCACTTAGCAAGTGGGCCTGGCACACGCGCTGGCAGGCAGGCAACTGCAATTTGATTACACTAGCAGACTGATGTTTCACAGTCAAAATTATACAGGCAAAAAAAAAGATGTTCTAGCCCTAAAAAGGGCTTTTTGAGGTGCTGTCCTTACAGCAGAGATCAGATGAGTCCTTCAGGACTGTAGTGGACACTAAATACACTAGCCTAGCTATGAATTTCCCTATAAAATCAGCAGCAGCTACACTATCCCTCCTCTCACTAAGAATGCAGGATCAGAATGAATCTAAAATGGCTGCTGTCCAGGAGCTGGGAGGGTCTGGGAGGGAGTGTCTGCTGCTGATTGGCTGAAATGTGTCTGCAGACTGTGAGATACAGGGTCAAAGTTTACTCAATGATAACAAATAGGAGGCGGATCGAACTTCACATACGTTCGCCCTGCCATGGCGAACGCGAACAAGCTATGTTTGCCGGGAACTATTCGCCGGCGAACTATTTGCGACATCACTAACTATATGGTCTCCATGTCTGTAAGGGCATTAATCCACATGTGAGAAGGGAAAACCCCAGCAGTCACCTGCACCTTCTGCACATTTGTTGACACAGTAGGATGTTGGTAGCAAATATAGACACCAACAAATTTAT
Source organism: Bombina bombina (assembly GCF_027579735.1). NCBI lineage: Eukaryota > Metazoa > Chordata > Amphibia > Anura > Bombinatoridae > Bombina > Bombina bombina. Next base: position 434,427,464 of record NC_069501.1, on the reverse strand, counting down.
TATGATTAGCATCTCTGATCAAGAGATGCTAGAATCAGTAAATGGCTTAGGTACATTGGCAAAATGGGCACTTTATACTTTTTACTATTGATTGCTTTTTCAGCATGACTTCTGTCAGATTTTTACCCTTTGTAAGGTGCACAGGTACATTTTGCAAGAAATAAGACTTAAAGCAGTTGCTCCCTATTGATGCTGGGGCAACATTGATGCAAACAGACAACTAATAGATTAATAAATAGGGGCAATAATTTGAGTCCTGAGTTGCAGCATGAGCAAAAAAAGATGACTCTGGTGAGTTTTATAGTCTGTTGTTGCTCTCACATACTAGCAATTGTAGATCTAGGAATGGACCTAGAGGTTTAAAAGTGGCATGAATATTACGCTCTGGATGAAACCCAGGAAGTGACCGCAAGAGTAGGGATATTCAGAAATGAAGTTAAAACAAGCGGAAGTGCAGAACTGGCTAGCAGAACACAGAATTATTAAAATAAAAAGAGTTGTCTAGAATAGGCCGAGGTCAGAAGCTGGTAGAAAAATTGAGTACTTAATCAGGATCAGGAATCAGGTGAGAAACAGGCCTGGGTATAAACAATCTAGTAAACAATCTTCAGACAAGTAGCCTTATAAGCATAAGAAGCACACCCAATAATAATAACAAATCAGTGGGCAAAATGGGTTGTCGAATGCATCAATAAATATGCACCATTGCAGTAAAGACTTTTAGCAAATGGTAGCTTAAAATGGTGAGATGAAGTATAAAAAATGAATACCAAAGCATCAAAAAAAGGAGTTAACAAGGGTACTGCTCAGCCCTCCCATTAGAAAGAGTCCTAGTATACCCATTCTCGCTTAATGCTCTTCTCCATATACCTAGAGATAAAAGGCCTTATAAAATCAAAGACCTACCCGTTATACAGATGGTAATTACTGCATGGCAAAGAATACTACACATCCTAGACATCGACAGCTCTTTTTCTACCTATCTACCTATAGTGGGAAACCCTAACTTTGTACCAGCATTGGATTCAAGTGTATTTAAGACTTGGGCCCAAAAAGGGATTACCAATGTATTTCAATTTATAGATAGAGAAACATGGACTTGTAAGACCTTTGCTAAAATAAAGCAAGATTATGAAATAAAAAACAAAGAATTATATGCCTTTCTACAAATTAGGCACTATCTACAAGAAATATTACAAAATAATTTGGCGATAGATGCCTGGGACCCTATAGAACCCATTTTAAAGCTCTTCAAGGCAGGTAGGTATAGTATTTCAACAATATATAGACTGATAATTTCTAATAACGGTTTTAGTAATCTACAAAAACTAGCAGAAATCTGGTTGATCCCGCCAGAAAGAATCCAAGAAAGTTTTAGCCTTATAGATAGAGCGACAGTCTCCACCTCATGGAGGGAGACACACACCAAATTTATAAATAGAGCCTATATTACCCCACAAGTAAAGGCTAAATGGGATAAAGCTATGACATCTTGCCAGAAGTGTAAGAGTAATAGCGCAGATCTGCAGCATTGTTTCTGGTACTGTTATAAAATTAAAAGATTTTGGTACAAGATAGGTAACTGGGTTAGTAAAATTAATCAAAGTAATTTTCAAATAACAGATAAGAATGTCTTTTTTTTCATTAATCAAGAAGAGACAGTACTTAAAAACATTCGACAACTGAATAATATAATTATCACGGGAAGGCTTTTAATTTTAAAATACTGGAAATCTAAAAAGGCCCCAAGTTTGAAAGAATTCAAGCAAAAGCTTCAAAACCAAATTATCTTAGAACAAATTGACACATCTGTAAACTCAGAAGCTCAAGTTAAGAATTTTTTTTGCAAATGGAAAAGTGTAATTACTAGCTTACCAGTAAACATGCAGAGACAGATAATTGCACCTTTCAGGGGTACAATATATATGGAACAAGCTATAGCGAATAATGAATACCCTGTGTAGTTAACCATTGGGGGTTGGTATGGGGACGGGGGACGAGGGGGCCGGGAGGGTAAATCTCTTCTTTTTTTTTTTTTTTTTTTTCTGCCCCGCTGTTCTTTTTCTTTTCTTTTCTCTTTTATAATATAAGAAAATTCCAATTTCATCATGCAAATGAGGTTTTAGTAACAATTATTGACCCTATAGAAATACTTTTCTTTTTTTTCTATTGTTAATATATTTAGATACATACTTTCAAATGTTCGGAGCAATGTGTTTTATTTAAATCTATGTATAATAATGTAATGACATGACACTATGATTAAGTGTATCGTTTGTATTACATCTTCAGGGATACCTGAGGTTTTTTTTTCCTTTCTTTTTGTCAATGGAATGGCATGTTGAAATGGCTAATAAACAATTATAAAAAAAAACAAAAAACAAAAAAAAAAAACAAGGGTACTGCTCAGAAGCCACAAGCAGAACACAGCCACTGGTGATGTGGGGTGACTGTTGCACCTGATTGGCTCACTAAAGGAGCTGCAAGGTATGTAGTTCTCAAGTGGGACTTTACCAATGAAGTTACCATTAATCTTAGCATTTATCTGGGCTCACAAATGCAAAAATTACATGAGATAATGAATTAGAGCATGCAGACATTGTGTTAGAATTTACTTTAACTGTTTTAAGTGGAATCTGAGAGTGGAGTTAAAAGGAAATTAAACCCAATTTTGTTCTTTCATAATTTACGAAGAGCATGCAATTTTAAAAAACTTTCCAATTTACTTATCCTATCAAATTAGCTTCATTCTCTTGATATTCTTTGTTGGAAAGCATATCTAAATATGCGCAGTAGCTGCTGATTGGTGGCTGCACATAGATGCCTCATGTGATTGGCTCACACATGTACAGTAGTGATGTCCCGAACTGCCCGTGAACGGTTCACAGCGAACATAGCTTGTTCGCGTTCGCGTTTGCGGGCGAACACATGGCGATGTTCGATCCGCCCCTATGTGTCATCATTAAGGAAACTTTGACCCTGTATGTCACAGCCGTCTGACACATTAGAGCCAATCAACATCAGACACTCCCTCACAGACCCTCCCAGCTACTCGGAATCCGCCATTTTAGACTCATAATGACCTTGCTTTCTTAATGAGAGGACGTGTTGTGTTTTTGCTCCTGACATTAATAGGAAAAACATAGCTAGGCTAGTGTATTTAGTGTCCACTACAGTCCAGAAGGACTCCACTCATCTCTGCTGCAAGGACAGCACCACAAAAAGCCCTTTTTAGGGCTATATTTCGTGCCGTTTTTTTCTATTTTTTTATTAGCATTTGCCTGGCTTTCAGCCTGTGTGTTTAAGGCTCACAGCATATGCTGTGATTACTGCCACCACTGATATCTCCCTAACAACATTAGTTTAAATTTAACTAACCAAAAATTTTAATTATTTTGCTAGTGTAATTTTTTTTTATTTTCTATCAGGCCTGTGTCACACAGCATATACTCTGGTTCATTGCTCTGTGCCAGCCACCATTATTAATATCCGTTTATAACATTATTTTAAATTTCAATTTTTTTATTTAAATCATTTTTCTAGTGTAATCTAATTACATTTTCTATCAGGCCTGTGTCTGTCAGGCTCACTCAGCATTAATATACCTCATTTTTTTCAGTCTTTTGGTTAATTGGTCTGTGCCAGGCAGCCACCACTCATATCTTCTTCACCTTAATTTAAATATAAAAAAAAAAAAGTTTAAATTTGTTTGATAGTGTAATCTAATATAATTTTCTATCAGGCCTGTGTGTTTTGCTGACATACAGAGCCTACTGTGTTTACTTGCTGCCCTCCCTAGTCTATGAGCCACGACTCATATGTGTTTAACCTTTTTTTAATTTCCCCCCAAAAAAATAATTTAAATCATTTTTCTAGTGTAATCTAATAGTATTTTCTATCAGGCGTGTGTGTATCTGACTTACAGAGCCTACTGTTTTTAATAGCTGCCCTTCCAAGGCTATCAGCCACGACTCATATGTATGTGCTTAACCTTTTTCTTTAAATTCCCCCAAAAAAGTCTTTAAATCATTATGCTAGTGTAATCTAATTTTATTTTCTATCAGGCCTGTGTCTAACTGTCTAATTGTCTTTCTGACTTACACAGCATACTGTTGTTAATTGCTGCCCTACGTAGCAGCCAGCCAGTGCGACCACTCATATGTGCATTGCACTTCTTAACATAATTTTAATATTAAAATCTAAAATTTTAAAATATTTTGCTAGTGTAATCTAACTTAATTTTCTATCAGGCCTGTGTTTTTGTCACTTACACAGCATACTGTGTTAAATTGCTGCCCTACCCACCATCCACGACTCATATCTGCCAGCCTGTGTGCCAGGGAGATGTTCTGGATTCACCAACTAGATTGCCTTATCCCCAAGGGTCTTAACAAAGACTTTGATTGGAGTTTGTTTTACTAAGGAAAATCATACATGGATGGGTTAGGATTGTATACATATTTGAGTTGACCATGGGCATATGAAATGGTTGGTGAATAGCAGGTTACACAATGGTAGAATAAAAAGATAAAGAACCAAATAAAATGGAATAATAATTTTTCTCAATAAAAATACATTCTGTAAAGGAATAAAATTTAGATTGATGTAAATATACTCTGTAGACTGTGTAGACACTGTGAATGTTTGGATTTTATGCTCCTCTTTTAACATTGTATATAGGTTTTATGTTTATATTTTAAATGATATACATACTGTTCATCCATTCTATTGAAAAGCAAAGAGACACCAAAAATAAAGAGAAGTGTACTATATATTACAACCACTAGATGTCACTATTGCAGTTGCAATATATGTTTTTCATACAATGGGTTAATGAACAGTTGATGAATAATTAACAGGTGAGGGTATAAAAAGCAGGAACCTGTATAATTAAGATGTACATGACTAAGAGCCATATTGGCTTGAAACGTTGTATGTTTGGACCCAGGATAAGAAAATAAAGGTCTTTTAACTATCATGGTGGCTGGAGTTTTTTGAAATTTGTGATTGTGCTGAGGACTTGGCAAGTCTGTTGCTCCGTGCCCCACAAGAGAAGATTCAGGTGTGCTGTTTTCCACTTTTTTGAATTTGCTGCATGTGGCCTTGGGATTAACGTGCACACCAGAAAAATGGCTGAAGGTGCTATATCTAATACAGTGAATAATGCACAGCTGGGACCTATGGTGTTTGGGTATGATGAGGAGACAGCCCAACACATCAATGCCACAGTACTAGGTAACAGAGATTTTTTAAACATCACTCCCTCTGAAACCACAGGGAGACTCTTGGAAAAAGAGAGCAAGAAGAAAATGGTGCTTGAATTGCATGCTATAACCTTATCAGAGTACCACAAAGTTCAACGTATCCCCAGGGGGCTGAGAATGTCCACTTGTCCAACTTTGTTTGCTGACAGGAAGGAATACACAGATAAATTTGAAAGCATACTCAATAAGTGTTCCTTCGATATCATTACTTGGACAGTCGAGTTTGCCCAACAAGAAATAAATGCATATAAAGATAAGATCAATGTGCAAAAGGAGCAACTCGTGAAAAACTTACCCCTGGATGAGTACAAGAAATTGGTAATGGATGTGGAGAAGTCCGTGAATGACTACAGGAAACAACTTGAGAGCCGCAAACGCCAGAAGTTTATCAGAGATGAGCAGGACTACAGCCATGGAGTAGTCTACAGGTGGCGTCAGAATGCAGGATCAAGCAAGAACCCCAGTGGTCAGATGCGGGGACAGAGAAGATTCGCAAGACAAAATGCCACCAAAGAAGATGGCCACAGTGGTTCCGAGTCCTCTGCCAGTTTTTTAACCGAGGACTCGGACATCGATACCACCGGGCCGGGAGGAAGCACAGGAAACAACGGAGTCGGCCTAGCGATGACGTCACAGCGTCAGCGCCCACGTCGCACATGTGGGATGCAGAGAGGAGGCTACCGGTACTGACGGGAGACGAGCCAAAGGAGACGGGAGACCAGCCGAGTAGCTACAGGTATGAGAAGCCGAATGACACACTAGCTAACATACCAAAATATTATAAGACCATACCGGCTGGCACCCGAGACCGATTACCCATAAGAAATACACAAAGGGGGACAGTACATAAAATTGCATATGATAATGCAACACCATCTGATTATGTCGCTCATGGTGAGACTGGCAATATAAATAATACGGACAATGTTAATAGCTGTATGCAGAAACCACTTGATAAGAATAAGTGTGATATTGTTTGTAACAGTGACTCTCTGAACAAAGTATTGTTGGGACATTTTTCGGAATCTAACATTAATCACGGTATTTCACAAGGAGCTAGCTCACAGCTAGCATCTGAAGTTTTGTATGAGAATGCTTTATTTGACACTAATAATTTGGTAACGAATTTATCTAACTATGTTCTCACTAATGAGGAATTCACAGCATTAAATAAGGGTTTATCTTATTGTTTGGATGACACTTTGAATGATTTTACTGTTTTTCAGGATTTGCATAGGTTTTTTAGAAAATTAAAATTGAGGATATATTTTTCTTTACAGAAAGATGGTGGTCACAAGCTCACTGAAGGGGCACAAAAAAACAAAATTAGATTTGATAATGTTAAAGATTTTGGCATTAACAAAAAAAGTAAATTTACACCCACAAGCACACATAGTGTCACAACTTACATGAATCTCGTTCAGAGGGAGATTAATATCTTGTTAAAGAAAGACGCAAGAAGGAAGCTGGTACAGAAAAACAAGAAAGACAAATTAGCAATACAATCACTAAGGGATAACACTGATATAATTATCAAGGAGGCAGACAAGGGTGGGTCGGTGGTTATTCTTAATAGATCAGACTACATAGAGGAGATTGAACGTCAACTAGCAGATAGTCAAGTATATGAAAAACTAACCAGGGACCCCACTATACAAATTAATAAGGAAATAGAGAATATATTGCAATTAGCAGTTAAGAGGGAGATTATTTCAGAGATATTTAAAGATGATTTATTTGAGAAAAATCCTATTAGACCTGTTATTTATGTGTTACCCAAGATCCATAAAGCTATTAACAAACCACCAGGGCGCCCTATTGTGGCTGGAATAGGGTCTGTGTTCTCAAACATTTCTGTTTTTTTGGATAAAGTATTACAACCCTTAATACAGAAAACAATCTCTTATATAAGGGATACAAATGATTTTCTATCCAAACTTAAAGATTTGGGGCAGGTTGGAGATAAATGCATACTGTTCACACTGGATGTTTCCAGTTTGTATACCTCTATTAGGCATACTAGTGGAATTGCAACAGTAGAAAACATATTGAAATCTAGTAGTAACTATACTGCCAAAGAGATTGAATTTTTAATATGTTTGTTGACTGTCATATTGTATCAAAATTATTTTTTATTCATGGACTCTTACTATCTCCAAAAACAGGGTACAGCAATGGGCTCCAACGTCGCCCCCACATACGCCAACATATTTATGAGTAGTTTTGAGGAACATTTTGTATACTCAAATATGAATTTTCAAACATATGGTATCTCCTGGTGGAGATTTATTGATGATGTGTTTGGCGTGTGGGGGGGCGACATTGCGAGCCTGTTAACATTTATAGAAGATCTTAATTGTTCAGTTAATGGATTGAAATTCAGTCTCAACATGAGTGAGGTAGGAGTAGAGTACTTGGATACTTATGTTTATAAGGATAAGGGGTTCTTGGGGACTGACCTGTACACGAAAAAAACTGATAAGAATAATTTGTTGCAATATGGCAGTTGCCACCCAGAAAGCGTGTTCAGAGCAATACCCAAGAGTCAGTTCACCAGAGTGAAGAGGATTGTCTCAGATGATAGTAAGTGTAAACAGAGATTGGAAGAAATGGCCAATAAGTTTATTTCTAGGAACTACCCAAAAAAATTAGTAACCGAACAGCTTGTGAATGTTGAGGAGGGTCTAGGACAGACCCAAAAACAAACAGACAAAAGAAATGAGAACAATATGATATTTGTAACACAGCATAATAGGTTGAATGGAAAGATTGCAGGTATCCTAAAAAAACATTGGCACATTATTAGGGAATGCAACCCACAGGTGGAAGATTTCAAAAACCAATGATTGCATATAAGAGAAACAAAAGGATTAGGGATTTGATTACACACACTGACATTGGCCCTGGAAAGAGAAGTATACAACCAACAATAGGTAGTAGCAATAATGGCTGCTATCCATGTTTAAATTGTAGCCACTGTAGCTCGATGATAAAAGGCAAATATTTCTACCATCCTACTAGTGGTAGGAAGTTTACAATAAATAAACACTTTACATGCAGAGCAACATATGCTATTTACATGATTAAATGTCCGTGTGGATTTATCTACATTGGCGAGACCTGCAGAGAGGTAAGGGAGAGGATAACGGAACACAAATAAAATATTAGGTGCAATAATAAGGAAGCACCGGTGTCCTCTCACTTCCTCTCTGCAGGTCATAGTATTAGTCAGCTCAGATTCTTAGTTATAGACCAGGTGATGAAACCAAGGAGGGGGGGCGATAGAGAGCATCTCCTAAAAGTTAGGGAGATGTTCTGGATTCACAAACTAGATTGCCTTATCCCCAAGGGTCTTAACAAAGACTTTGATTGGAGTTTGATTTACTAAGGAAAATCATACATGGATGGGTTAGGATTGTATACATATTTGAGTTGACCATGGGCATATGAAATGGTTGGTGAATAGCAGGTTACACAATGGTAGAATAAAAAGATAAAGAACCAAATAAAATGTAATAATAATTTTTCTCAATAAAAATACATTCTGTAAAGGAATAAAATTTAGATTGATGTAAATATACTCTGTAGACTGTGTAGACATTGTGAATGTTTGGATTTTATGCTCCTCTTTTAACATTGTATATAGGTTTTATGTTTATATTTTAAATGATATACATACTGTTCATCCATTCTATTGAAAAGCAAAGAGACACCAAAAATAAAGAGAAGTGTACTATATATTACAACCACTAGATGTCACTATTGCAGTTGCAATATATGTTTTTCATACAATGGGTTAATGAACAGTTGATGAATAATTAACAGGTGAGGGTATAAAAAGCAGGAACCTGTATAATTAAGATGTACACGACTAAGAGCCATATTGGCTTGAAACGTTGTATGTTTGGACCCAGGATAAGAAAATAAAGGTCTTTTAACTATCATGGTGGCTGGAGTTTTTTGAAATTTGTGATTGTGCTGAGGACTTGGCAAGTCTGTTGCTCCGTGCCCCACAAGAGAAGATTCAGGTGTGCTGTTTTCCACTTTTTTAAATTTGTAGCCTGTGTGCCAGGCCCAACTAGCCAATTAGTGGCACCAATCATAATTCTCGTAACAGTATCAAAAAAATTAAAATTCATAATTTTTTGGACTGCAAATATTCAGTCTACTAGTGCCATTGAATTGCAGTTTCCTCCTGCCTGGCAGCCTGTGTGCCAGGTACAAACTAGCCAATTAGTGCCACCAATCCTAGTTGTTGTAAAAGTATTGTTAATCTTTAAAATTCCAAATTGATCGCTTGTGATTCCTCAGTTTGCTCGTGCCATTGAATTGCACTTTCCTCCTGCCTGCCAGCGTGTTTTCCAGGCCCAACTAGCCAATTAGTGGAACCAATCATAATTCTTGTAACAGTATATAAAAAAATAAAATCATAATTTTTTGGACTGCAAATATTCAGTCTCCTAGTGCCATTGAATTGCATTTACCTCCTGCCTGCCAGCCTGTGTGCCAGGCTGTCTTGCCAGCTATTTTCACCAATCATAATTGTTGTCACAGTATTGTTACTAATTAAAATTAAAAAAAATTTGATTGTTGATCTTAATCCTCAGTTTGCTCGTGCCATTGAATTGCACTTTTCTACTGCCTTCCAAGCCTGTGTGCCAGGCCTACTTTCAAAATATTTACACCAATCATATTTGTTGTCACAGTATTCTTAATAATTAAAAATTAAAATTTTTGGTAATTGTTGTTCTGAATACTCAGTTTGCTCGTGCCATTGAATTGCACTTTCCTCCTGCCTTGCAGCCTGTGTGCCAGGCCCACCTAGCCAATTATTCCCAGCAATCATATTTCTTTTAACAGTATTGCAAAATTTGTCAATCATCACTGTTTTGACTGTCAGTATTCAGTCTCCTAGTGTCCTTGAATTGCATTTACCTCCTGCCTGCCAGCCTTTTGTGCCAGGCCGTCTTGCCAACTATTTACACCAATCATAATTGTTGTCACAGTATAGTTACTAATTAAAATTAAAAGTTTTTTGATTCTTGTTCTTAATCCTCAGTTTGCTCGTGCCATTGAATTGCACTTTTCTCCTGCCTGCCAGCCTGTGTGCCAGGCCTACTTTCAAAATATTTACACCAATCATATTTGTTGTCACAGTATTCTTAATAATTAAAAATTAAAATTTTTGGTAATAGTTGTTCTGAATCCTCAGTTTGCTCGTGCCATTGAATTGCACTTTCCTCCTGCCTTGCAGCCTGTGTGCCAGGCCCACCTAGCCAATTATTCCCAGCAATCATATTTCTTTTAACAGTATTGCAAAAATTGTCAATCATCACTGTTTTGACTGTCAGTATTCAGTCTCCTAGTGTCCTTGAATTGCATTTACCTCCTGCCTGCCTGCCAGCCTTTTGTGCCAGGCCGTCTTGCCAACTATTTACACCAATCATAATTGTTGTCACAGTATTGTTACTAATTAAAATTAAAAGTTTTTTGATTCTTGTTCTTAATCCTCAGTTTGCTCGTGCCATTGAATTGCACTTTTCTCCTGCCTGCCAGCCTGTGTGCCAGGCCTACTTTCAAAATATTTACACCAATCATATTTGTTGTCACAGTATTCTTAATAATTAAAAATTAAAATTTTTGGTAATAGTTGTTCTGAATCCTCAGTTTTCTCGTGCCATTGAATTGCACTTTCCTCCTGCCTTGCAGCCTGTGTGCCAGGCCCACCTAGCCAATTATTCCCAGCAATCATATTTCTTTTAACAGTATTGCAAAAATTGTCAATCATCACTGTTTTGACTGTCAGTATTCAGTCTCCTAGTGTCCTTGAATTGCATTTACCTCCTGTCTGCCAGCCTTTTGTGCCAGGCCGTCTTGCCAACTATTTACACCAATCATAATTGTTGTCACAGTATAGTTACTAATTAAAATTAAAAAATATTTGATTATTGTTCTTAATCCTCAGTTTGCTCGTGCCATTGAATTGCACTTTTCTCCTGCCTGCCAGCCTGTGTGCCAGGCCCAACTATCCAATTAGTGCCAGCAATCATATTTCTTTTAACAGTATTGCAAAATGTGTCAATCATCATGATGTTATTTCTGTTGAGGCTCCAGGGGCCTCTTATAAAAAGGCCTAAGGATAAAGAAGTGTACTGGGTGTCCAATCAATGTTTTTTTCTATTTCACGGTTCATATAAATGATCTCTGGGATTCTAAAATCAATGCCTTAACTGTAATCAATTGTTCACAAGGATGCCATATGTCCTCTTTCATGCTGTTGTTTCTGTTGAGGCTCCGGGACCCTCTTATAAAAAGGCCTAAGGATAAAGAAGTGTACTGGGTGTCCAGTCAATGTTTTTTTCTATTTCCCGGGTGATATAAATGATCTCTGGGATTCTAAAATCAATGCCTTAACTGTAATCAATTGTTCACAAGGATGCCATATGTCCTCTTTCATGCTGTTGTTTCTGTTGAGGCTCCGGGACCCTCTTATAAAAAGGCCTAAGGATAAAGAAGTGTACTGGGTGTCCAATCAATGTTTTTTTTTATTTCACAGTTGCAAAAAAATTATCTATGGCTTTCCAAAATCTATGCCTTACCTGTCATCTATTGTTCAAAAGGATGCCATATGTCCACTTTCCTGCTGTTGTTTTTGTTGAGGGTCCGGAACACTATTCTAAAAAGGCCGAAGGAGAACGACCTGTACTGTACTGGGCGTCCAATCATGTTTTTGTTTTCAATTTCACGGTTCATAATAAATATCGCTGTGTAACTAAAATCAATGCCATACCTGTACTCTGTTGTTCAAAAGGATGGCATATGTGGTGTTTCATTCTGTTGTGTTTGTTGAGGGTCGTGGCCGTGGGACAGCGTATAAATCGGCTGAAGGAGAACAACCTGTACAGCCTTGCTCCTCTTTTTAGGCTGGCCAGCTCTTTGATACATGCCCACAGACTCTGTAACGCATGCCTCTTTTAGGGAGAGGTGCAGCCATAATGCAGGGTCAGAACCTCTGCCTGCAACTGTTATACTCGATTTTGTGAAAGGAAGTAACCTTACCATGGTTCCCTGCACGCACATATTGTTGTTATATTTTGGTGAGGGTAATCATGATGGCCATGTAGACCACCACCGAGAGTCCTGGAAGTAACAGGGATGAGATGAAAGTGCTAAGAATAGTACTACTTAAAACAACCGAGTTAGCCATGGGTGTTAATCCAAGACCGCTTGGCTTTATTTTTGTTTTGGGTGCAGTTAATCATGCAGGCCATATAGAGCTGCCACCATTCAGTGTTGTATCAGCTATTAAACTAATAAGAACAGAACTAACAAAATACAGCCAATGAAGGGCCTTATGAAGACTGAGCCAAGGTTGGATTGTAGTATTTGTTTAGGCTAATCATGATGGCCATGTAGACCACCACCGAGAGTCCTGGAAGTAACAGGGATGAGATGAAAGTGCTAAGAATAGTACTACTTGAAACAACCGAGTTAGCCATGGGTGTTAATCCAAGACCGCTTGGCTTTATTTTTGTTTTGGGTGCGGCTAATCATGCAGGCCATATCGAAGTGCCACCATTCGGTGTTGTATCAGCTATTAAACTAATAAGAACAGAACTACCAAAATACAGCCAATGAAGGGCCTCATGAAGACTGAGCAAAGGTTGGATTGTAGTATTTGGTTAGGCTAATCATGATGGCCATGTAGACCACCACCGAGAGTCCTGGAAGTAAAAGGGATGAGATGAAAGTGCTAAGAATAGTACTACTAGAAACAACCAAGTTAGCCATGGGTGTTAATCCAAGACCGCTTGGCTTTATTTTTGTTTTGGGTGAGGCTAATCATGCAGGCCATATAGAGCTGCCACCATTCGGTGTTGTATCAGCTATTAAACTAATAAGAACAGAACTAACAAAATACAGCCAATGAAGGGCCTTATGAAGACTGAGCCAAGGTTGGATTGTAGTATTTGGTTAGGCTAATCATGATGGCCATGTAGACCACCACCGAGAGTCCTGGAAGTAACAGGGATGAGATGAAAGTGCTAAGAATAGTACTACTTGAAACAACCGAGTTAGCCATGGGTGTTAATCCAAGACTGCTTGGATTTTTTTTTTTTTTGGGTGTGGTTAATCATGCAGGCCATATAGAGCTGACACCATTCGGTGTTGTATCAGCTATTAAAATATTAAGAACTGTACTATCAAAATACAGCCATTGAAGGGCCTATGAAGACTGAGCAAAGGTTGGATTGTAGTATTTTGTTCGGCTAATCCTGATGGCCATGTAGACCACCCGTAACAGGGATGAAAGTGCTAAGAATAATACTAATTGAAACAACCGAGTTAGCCATGGGTGTTAGTCTAAGACCACTCGGCTTTTTTTGGGGTTTGGGTGCAGCTAATCATGAAGGCCAGATAGACCTGCCACCATTTGGTGTTGTAACAGGTATTAATCTGCAAAGAACAGTACTACTTAACACAACCTACTTGCCATGGGTCCCAGAGCATATGATTGGTTATTATATTTTGTAAGGGTAATCATGCAGGCCATATAGACCTCCACCGATAGGGTGAGTATGAGTAACAGCTATTAAAATGCTAAGGACATTACTAATTAACACAACATAGTTACCATGGGTCGCAGACCAAGAGCAGATGTCTTATTATTATATTTTGTATGGGTAATCATCCAGGCCGTATAGACCTCACCAAATAGGGGGAGTTACAGAGATTAAAGTGCTAAGAATGGTAGTACTTAAAACACAACCTAGTTAAAAAGGGTACCAGACTGCATGTCTTATTATTATATTTTTTCAGGGTAATCAGGCAGGCCACATAGACCACCCCCGATAGGGGGGGGGGGTAACAGGGATTAAAGTGCTAAGAAAAGTACTAATTAACACAAGCTAGTTATCATGGGTCCAACACTGTGTGTCTTGATGTTATACTTTGTCAGGGTAATCATGCAGGCCATATAGACCTCCCTTGATAGGGGGAGTAACAGGGATTACAGTTATAAGAATAGTACTACTTAAACACAACCTAATTACCATGGGTCCAAGACCAGATGTTTTCTTATTATACTTTGTCAGGCTAATCATGCAGGCCATATAGAGCTCCAACAAAAGGGGGGGGTAAGAGGGATTCAAGTGATAAGAAAAGTTTTACTTAACACAACAAAATTACCATGGGTCCCAGACCGCGTGTCTTGTTGTTATACTTTGTCAGGGTAATCATAACCGCCATATAGACCTCCACCAATAGGGGGAGTTACAGGGCTTAAAGTGCGAAGAATAGTACTACTTAACACAACCTAGTTGGGTCCAAGACCGCATGTTTAATTATTAGACTTTATCAGGTTAATTATATATGTAACAAATCTATCTATTTCTCTTCTATCAATTCTATCTAACTATCAATCTATGTATATCTATCCTATCTATCGATCTATCTTCTGTCTGGGATGTTTTGAGACAGCCACTTGTGTTTCTGACAAATTTGAAGTAGGAGGACAGAACAATCATCTTCTTCCATTTCCCGGTTCCACAAATGAAGGCCATATAGACCTCATCTGATAGGGGGAGTAACAGGTTGTAGTAAAATGTTAAGAATATTACTACTTAACACACCACGGGTCACAGACCACATGTCTTATTGTTATACTCTATCAGGGAAATTATATATATTTCAAATTGATTTATTTATATATAAAATCGATCGAACTATCAAACGTATCGATCAAATGTAGATTGCATCTATTGATCGATGTAATTCGTATCTATAAAATGTATATTACATATTTTGGGTGATGTCATTCGTATCTATAAAATGTATATTGCATCTTTGATTCGATAACATTCGTATCTATCAAATGTATATTGCATCTATTGATCGATGTAATTCGTATCTATCGAATGTATATTGCATCTATTGAGCTATGTACAGTGTATCGATCATATGTATATTGCATCGATTGAGCTATGTAATCTATGTATCTATCTATCAAATCTATCTATCTCGTGGTTGTGCAAGTGGACTGTTTGCGGTTGATTGCGGTGCGTAACACTTGGAGTTTGCTCTGTCACTGTGATGCGGCCGTAACCCTTACACTACCTGATAGATACAACATCATAACTGATGTTTTAAAGCACGTTATTGCAAACAATTTGGGAATGTTAGTTGATTTAGGCCCTTTATGGGTTAAAAGCAGACTCTGCATAAACTATGTAATTTTCCATGGGAGTTTTGCCATGGATCCCCCTCCAGCATGCCACAGTCCAGGTGTTAGTACCCTTGAAACAACTTTTCCATCACTATTGTGGCCAGAAAGAGTCCTTGTAGGTTTTAAAGTTCGCCTGCCTATTGAAGTCAATGGCGGTTCGCGACATCACAAATGTACAGTTTTATTTCTTTAACAAAAGATAGCTAACAAATTATGCAAATTAGATAATAGAAGTAAATTAAAATGTTCTTTAAAATTGTATTCTCTATCTGAATTATAAAAAAAAAAATGTGTTTCATGTCCCTTTAAGTGATCTATCTTCTAAGCTATCCTGACTTTTGAGAATTGTTAAAGCAGTTTTCAGTTTCATAATAAAACAAAAAAAAAAATATATTAATTGCTAGCGCTATGATAAACTCTGTGCAAAACGAACCAATTAATAAGATCTGTTCATTCTTAAATTACTGCTCTTCTCAATCGTAATAGCATTTGTAACATAAACAATTCAAGTTTTAGTGGACAAATGTACTAATAATATTGTAGTCTAATTCTGTTTATCTCCCAGACCATTCCCTTGATCTGTACCTAATTCAAACCTCTAACATAAATCCCCAAAAGCAAATGTGAATTAGCTATTTCAGATCATACAAACTCCCAAAATATCTATTTCAGAGTACAACCGCCATAACTATTCAAGTAAAAATAAAAACTGAAATAATTTGTAATTGAAACCCCTATCTGTGCATACAATAATTAACAGGATATTGTCAGTTTTGCTACTTTGCCTGCATAAGCATAATATGGAATTAAAGCTTTATATATCCAGACCAAATTTTAACCAATAAACAATACTCAAAAATTCAGGATTTTTATTGATTCCCAGTCCAAAGCAAACTTTTAATTCAGAATGCCTAAGCAAACATTAACTATAAAAGCTATAATATATTAATATCTAACAAGCACTCACAGAACTTTCATTAGTGGTTTGGATGCAACATTTGAGGCAGATCATCAATACAGGTTTCAACTCTCAGAGGAACCCTTTTAAAGAAATACAGAAATGGTTTCTCATAAACATATACGTCTACCATTATAGAGTCCCACTGATTGCTTCATCCTCACATCAATAACCCTACATCTCTACTATTTCCTCTCTAACTAATAACCTCCTATCTAACTGGATAGCACATTACTATGCATTTTCTGATTAACCCATATTAACCACAACAGAGAACGAATATGCCTTTTCTAAAGAATGAGCCCATATCTTCTGAAACTGTCAAAATGAATCCTCTTAACTACCTCATTTTAAAAAGAACCATCAAAATGTTAACCTACAAAAAACTAAGGACCTCTTTTAAAAGAAAGGTGCGTAACGAAATCCTATACGAAAAAAATAGTCTCTAAAAGCTAGAAGAATCCCTTTAAAAAATCCTGAAAATACAATAAAAACACATTCCACTTACTGACCAAAGTCTTATGTGCAGTGTCCAGCATCTTGATCTGACACAGTCCACTCTGAAAACTAGAATCAGCCCATAGGGGTAGATTTATTAAGAGGCAAGCGGACATGATTCGCTGTAGCGTATCATGTCTGCTCGACCTCTCTAAATGCCGACAGCATATGCTGTCAGCATTTAACATTGCACAAGTGTTTCTGGTGAAATGCTTGTGCAATGCCAACCCCTGCTCACTGGTGGCCAATCGGCTGCTAGCAGGGGCCGTCAATCATCCCGATCGTATTGAATCAGTATGATTTCAGTCCTCCACCTAAATGATGGGGGAGAAGTTAAGGAGCAGTGGACCTGAAACGATGGGGCTCCAAAGCAGCATCCACTGTTTAATAAATGGACCCAATAGAGTAAAATGTTTCCTATTGACCAATTTTTCAATTAACTAATTAAAAGAAAGTAACTGCCTGAATACCTGTATAAGGAAAATAGCAAAGAAAATCCAGTCCACTGCAGCGGAGTGTATGAAGAGGACCCCAAGAAGTGCTCTCCACAGACATGACCAGGTGCATTGCTGAAATTTGTACTTGATTGGATCAAAGTGCTGGAAACTGGACATAAGACTTTGGACAGTAAGCAGAATTATTTTCTTGTTTTATTTGATTTATTTTTATGTTTTGGGTTCTTTTAATTTATTACAATATGATTTTTAGGTGCATTGTCTAAGGGGAGCTTTCGTTTTCAGTATAGGGAATGTATGGTTATTTTTAAAGGGAATTTAGTTTTTAATAAAGGATTTTTACCGTTTCTATTCTATTTTTAGATGGAGTTAGTTGTAGTGTATGGGTTTTTAGGTGTTTTTTTATTTTGGGAGGTTAGTTTTTAGAATAGGGGTTTATTTAAGGGGCTTTTTTTGGAGTATTGTTTTCATTAACGTTAGCTAATGTTAATTAATGTTATGTTTTTAGTAACTTTTTAAGGTAATTTTTATTTATAACTTAAGGGTTCTTGGGGTGGTTAGTAGTTCAGGGTTTAACAGTGTAGTTTTTTTGGGGAGTTTTTTTTTACAATGAGGTTGTAAGGGCTTAGGAGTTAACAGTGCTATGGGACAGTAAGGGAACTGTTTCTTAAATCTTAATATTTGTATTTTTTTGTGTGCTTTTGATAGATGTGCTAGTGAAATAACTTCACAAAGCTATTGTGGGCACAAGAAATAAACCAAATACTTGTTGAAAGCAATATTCATTTAGCACTAGTGGTATAAGTGCTCCATACCGCTTGCATTTTTGCACTACACTTGTCATCTGGCCCTATATATATACACTAATGTATTGTATATGTATTGATATATTGTATTCAATGCTTTATATATATATATATATATATATATATATATATATATATATATATATATATATATATATATTTGCATACAAAGAAGCGCTTCTCTCTTTGTATGCAAAAAAATATGACCCTGGGGAAGTCACCCTATGGGTGATGGGGGAGACCAGACGTGGACTCCTTGCCCAGTGTGCGTAGAGGAATGTGGCTGCACCTCACTGAAGAGGCCCATAGGAGGCTGAAACGATCGTCTGGGGTTTTCATGTTCTTTGTTCAGAGAAGAATTGCCTGGTATTTCGGGGCTGGACTGACCTTAATTGGTGGGATCAGACTGATATACTTCAGGAAAGTTTTCCTTTGTGAAAAGCACACTGGTCTAAAAGAGGCTGCTTCCGGGTGGTAAATCGCCATAGAACTAGCTGATGAGCTGTTGTTCGTTCCTGGTAGAGCGCTTCTCTCTTTGTATGCAAATATATATATATATATATATATATATATATATATATATATATATGTGTGTGTGTGTGTGTGTGTGTAAAGTAGTGGCCACCACTATCTTATCCTGTCTCCGATACTGAGGATAGTTTCAAATTGAGTATTATGGTAAAAAATGTAAGACTAATTAATATCACTGTAAAAATGTACCCCTTTATATATACAAGTAGAAAACCCTTTAGCCAAACTGCTTGGGACTGGAAATAGTTTGGATTTCTGATTAGTTTGGATTTTGGAATATTTACATCTTTAAATTAGTAAGTTTGGAGAGGGGATGGAACCAAGTGTAAACAACAAATCTTAGGTCATTTGGGCAAAATTTGCATGTTTAAATACAGCCTATACATTAAAGCTAAAGGTAGTTTTATATAATTTTTAATACTTTTGTATACATAGAACCCTCAAAAAAATAGTACAGTAATACAATTAGAAAGGTAATATTTAAAAAAAATATTCAGTAAAAAGTTTGGATTTCAGAATAAGTTTGGATTTCGGAATTCTGGATTTGGGGATTTTTACCTGTATATATATATATCAACAAATATTCTTTACTTATATCAAATGCTCAATGACTGAATGCCAATGAGACAATAGTACCTATCATACAGCAAGTTTATATTCTAGGTAGAAAAAGCACATCTAGGTACACACGTATCATATAATTGATGTACAATTCTTTTTCTTTTTTTAATAAATAAATCCATGTGTACCATCGGCAATTCACATTTGTCAAACAATTATCATCTCAGTAAATAGAAAGATACAACTGAATGTGTTTTAGTGAAACAAATACATAAATATTTTAGTACTATATTACAAATTGGTGACAGGTTGCAAAGGGAATGGTGAGTTGTAGGGAAATGCAGAAACCTGTGTCTTGGGAACATAAAAGATACAATATAAATAATCCTTGCATTAAATCTAAAGTGGTCTTTTGAAAATGGATGGTAATACCCCTTTAAGAGCTTTCATAAATCACACAAGTATAATAAGATAAGGTTAATCATCAACACTGAGGAGAAACAAGGCTGAATGAATTTCACAGCAGTGTCAAGCCATTCATTTTAGTAACATAATTCCTGCTAAATCGTGAGTCTTTTACAAATAGGGCTGCTTTGAATTGAGATTTCTAAGCTATGATCTTCAAACAGTCACAACCTTTTGCCATAACATATTCTCCTACCTATTCAAGTCTCAAGAGTAAAAATTCAGAGTTTGCTTTCAATGATATGTTCAGTGTTGTGTGGAAGACGCTAGTCTATTAATTGTGCTTTGTAATTATAAACACAAAGAGTGCTTGTGAAATTCAAATAGCACTCTGCACCTTATATTCATGTGTTATCCCATCAATAACATACAGAATGTGAGAACTACTGAAATATAAAAGTAGTTTAAATCATTTTGGTTGAATATTTATGTTCTGGGTCCAAATATACAATTTTATAGACAAACTTTTAGATATATAGATAGGTTGTCAGACAGACTGAGAAAAATAGATATACAGACGGATATATAGACATACAGACAGACAAAGAAAAAGGATATATAGACTTACAAACAGATACAGAGAACTTTGGCCAGCATAGTAAGTTTGTTATCTTAATTCCAAAATGCTTCTGCTGTGAATACCTCTGAAACTAGAAATAAGTACCACCCAAAAACAACATGAAATAGTTATGTGTTTTTAATCTTGCAGTTTTAGAATCAAAAAAGGAAATGTCCCAATTAATCACAAACAAATTGGCAAATTGGAGGAGTTAGTGATTACATCACAGGTTGAAGGGTCTGCATGTTGAATTAGTCCTTTTTACAGTGTGTATTGATCCTGATAAGCAAAATGTGCAATTTACCTGTTGTGAGTGATCTAAAATTGATAAGTGTATTTCTTTATAAGGGATTTGAACAGGAGCTTGCATTGGTTTATAGATTTTGCAATTTTTTTTATTAAATTTAAAAGTGTTTATTAATATTTTTTTTACCTTTAAAGAGACAGTAAACATTTTTCAGAATTATGTAACATAAGTTTAGCATTTTGTTTGAAAAATTACCTGAAAATACAAAATTTGGTAGCTAAAACTATACTTACCTCATAAGCAAAGCCATGCCCTTTGGCGCAGCAGTTTTTTCAACTAGCATGTCACAGTCTCACTGTAACACGCCAGAGCGCTCCTGCACTGGGTAAAACTGTCAGCTGCTTTACCTAGCATTACCTAGCATGGGAGCACACTACATGTAGTTGAATGCCGTGATCAGGCTCACTGTGAGTAGAGAGTAAGCCTGTGATGTACTAGTTAAAACAAAATGCCACACAGAAGAGGATGGCTTCACTTACGAGGTAAGAAAACTATTAGCTGCCAAATATGGCATTTTCAGGTCATTTTTCAAAGAAAAGTCTATTCTTGCGTTACATAGTTCTGCACAGAGTGCAGAATTATGTAATGTTGGAAAACATCTACTGTCCCTTTAATCGATCAAGCAAGAAGTGTTTGTATGTATTTTGTGATACTGTCATCCAATATGGAGAGGGTAATTTCAGTTTATTTTGCTCAAAGCGCAAAACCAATCGTACATCTAAATTTTTTTGAATACTACTAATAATAAGTTGAAAAGGCGCTGCCCAAGGTTTTATTAATTTGATCAGTTAAGAATGGCCCCGTAATTGGGCCCTTGTTGAGAATTTGGATTGTCATTAGAAAATCAGGACTTGTTTATGTTGAAGGGACATGAAACCCAATTTTTTTCTTTCTTGATTTAGAAAGAGCATGCGATTTTAAACAACTTTCTAGTTTACTTCTATTATCTAATTTGCTTCATTCTCTGGATATTCTTTGCTGAAAAGCATATCCAGATAGGCTCAGTAGCTGCTGATTGGTGGCTGCACATAGATGCCTCATGTCATTGGCTCATCCATGTGCATTGATATTTCTTCAATAAAGGATATCTAAAAAATTAAGCAAATTAGATAATAGAAGTAAATTGGAATGTTGTTTAAAATGATATTCTCTCCCTCAAACATGAAATAAGAATTTTGGGTTTAGTGTCCCTTTAAGTAAAGGAAAATTTTCACTGAAACAATAATAAAAATAATGCTGCCGATAGGGATGGGCAAAGGTTTTGTAACATTCGAAAAATGAAACAAATTTTAACACATTAATTTATTTTGAATTTTGAATGTTTGTACAACATTCTGTCATTTGTTTTAATGTAAATGTATTTATAATGCTTTTTTTAAATGTAATATTTGCTACAAATTTTTCTAATAATTTGATTCAAATTATGCAATATTCAAACTCCAAAAATTAGAATCTATATATTTGTAATAGTATTTCTCATGCTCTTTTTAAATGCAATTTTAATTTAAATTTTATGCAATAGTCAAAATAAGAAACATTCAAATGGATATATTTGTATCTATTATGTATCAATTTACTAAATTCCCTACCACATGAACTATTGAACTTCTGAATAGTATTTGTTAAATAGAATGTTACATTCAACATTTTGAATGTCGATATTTGATCCAATAATGAACATTCGAAAACGAAAGTAACATTCGAAAACATGAAATACCATTAGATTACTGAATTTTAAAGTATTTTCATTCTTATCAACATTTGATTGCCAAAAACGAATGTCCACAAGACTATTAGTTCTACTAAATGAATTTAACTTTCAGCCCATGGGGTCGATCCGATATAGATCGTAGTTTGCGGCGCAAGCGAGGGAACCGGCGTCGCCCGCAGTTTCAGCTCGCAACTCGAGCTATCCTATATAAGTCGCCGTCAGATGCTAACGTGCCGTAAGTCTGACAAACCAGCGATGTCCAGAAATCTGCGCAAGTACAAATTTCTGGCGTCGCCAGTGACTTGCGGCACGTTAGAAACTGCCGGCGCCTACAAAACCTGACTAAAGTCTAAATCACCCGCACTGTCTAACACGCCTCCCTAACATAGCCCGACACGTCTAACACGCCTCCCTAACATAGCCCGACACGTCTAACCCTCTATCCGCTATCCCCCCTCACTAGCCTAACAATAAAATATTGAACTTGAATCTGATTGGCTGATTCAATCAGCCAATCAGATTTTTCTACCTTAATTCCGATTGGCTGATAGAATCCTATCAGCCAATCGGAATTCGAAGGACGCCATCTTGGATGACGTCATTTAAAGGAACCTCATTCGTCGGGAAGTCGTCGTGCCGGATGGATGCTCCGCGGCGGAGGAGCGAACAAAGAAGATTGAAGATGCCGATTTGCTTGAAGACATCGCAGATGGAAGAAGACTCTCTGCCGCTTGCTTCAAGACATCGCCCGGATGGAAGAAGACTTCACTGCCGCTTGCTGGAACACATCGCCCGGATCGGATGAGGAGTTCTGCCCGGCGGGGTGAATACAAGGTAGGGAGATCTTCAGGGGGGGTAGTGTTAGGTTTATTTAAGGGGGGTTTGGGTTAGATTAGGGGTATGTGGGTGGTGGGTTGTAATGTTGGGGGGTGGTATTGTGTTTTTTTTTGCAGGCAAAAGAGCAGTTTTCTTTGGGGCATGCCCCCACAAAAGGCCCTTTTAAGGGCTGGTAAGGTAAAAGAGCTTTGAACTTTTTTTAATTTAGAATAGGGTAGGGAATTTTTTTTATTTTGAAGGTTTATTATTTTATTAGGGGGCTTAGAATAGGTGTAATTAGCTTAAAAATCTTGTAATCTTTTTTTTATTTTTTGTAATATAGTGTTTGTTTTTTTTTGTAATTTAGTTTAGTTTATTTAATTGTATTTTTAGATAGATATTTGTAGTTTATTTAATTTATTGATAGTGTAGGTGTATTTGTAACTTAGGTTAGGATTTATTTTACAGGTAATTGGGTAATTATTTTAACTAGGTAGCTATTAAATAGGTAATAACTATTTAATAGCTATTATACCTAGTTAAAATAATTAACAATTTACCTGTAAAATAAATATAAACCCTAACAAAGCTATAATGTAATTATTAATTACATTGTAGCTATCTTAGGGTTTATTTTATAGGTAAGTATTTAGATTTAAATAGGAATATTTTAGTTTATAATATGAATTAGATGTATTTAATAAGAATTTAGTTAGGGGTGTTAGGGTTAGATAGAGTTAATATAGTTTATATAAATACTATAGTAACTATATTAACTATATTAACCCTAATATAATTAGGGTTAATATAGTTAATATATATAATGTAATAACTATATTAACTATAATATACTTAGGGTTAATATAGATAATATAGCTGGCGGCGGGGTAGGTAGATTAAATTAGGGGTTAATAATTTTAATATAGATGGCGGCGGTGTAAGGGGTTCACATTAGGGGATAGATCAGTTAGATAGTGGTGGTTTTAGGGGCTCACAGTAGGGGGTTAGTTTATGTAGATGGCGACGGTTTAGGGGTTAAATAGTTTATTATGGATTGTGGCGGGGGATCGCGGTTGACAGGGAGATAGACATTGCGCATGCGTTAGGTGTTAGGTTTATTTTAGCAGCCAGTTTAGGAAGTTACGGGGCTCCAATAGTCAGCGTAAGGCTTCTTAGGGCTGCTTTTTGTGGCGAGGGGAAAATGGAGTAAGATTTCTCCATTTTCGCCACGTAAGTCCTTACGCTGTATATTGGATACCAAACTGCGCGGGTTTGGTATACCTGCCTATGGCCCAAAATAACTTCTAGGTTACGCCGTATATAGGATACCAAACCCGCGCAAATATTGGCGTCGCCGACTTTTGCAGGCGACGATTTTTATCGGATCGACCCCCCTTTGTCCATCCCTAGCCGATAAACTATAAAAATGGCTGACTGTTATAGGATAGACACTGATAGATTGCAATCAACCCTATGTAGATAGAAAGATGATAGACATATAGATAGATAGATAGATAGATAGATAGATAGATAGATAGATAGATAGAGAGATAGATACATAGATACATAGATAGATAGATAGATAGATAGATAGATAGATGGATGGATGGATCATTATAATTCACACAGCAACAGAATACCTATACTAAAATCATTGTAATAATTTAGGGATAGATTAAAGGTGGAGAGCAAATTATCACTCCCGCTCTGTGTTAATTGTGCTAGAAGAAAGCTTTTTGCACACGTCAGGTAGCGTGCATATTAAAAGTTGAAACTAAACAGTTTTCGCATGAGCACTAATCTGACACACGCAAAAAGCCGGTTAGAATATTGTGACCATGTTAACGTATTT
This sequence comes from Bombina bombina, assembly GCF_027579735.1. Lineage (NCBI taxonomy): Eukaryota > Metazoa > Chordata > Amphibia > Anura > Bombinatoridae > Bombina > Bombina bombina. The sequence continues at coordinate 434,402,456 of NC_069501.1, read as the reverse complement.
CCTCCATAGAAGTCAATGGAGCAAGCAAAAACCTAACATCCTACTCGCACACAAACCCGATAGCATTTTTTCAAGTGTTCTAACCTAACATGAAAATATGAATATTTCACTTTCCAATCTTCTTCATATAGAGGAATATGGTCTGTGTATTCATAAATACATATTTCTATATATACCTGATGGTATTTTGGTCAAATATATATATATATAGATAGATGTTTACATATAGTTACAGATATATACAGATATATATAGATATATATAGATATATATAGATATATATATAGATATATATAGATATATATATAGATATATATATATATAGATATATATAGATATATATATAGGAAGATGAGGTAGCTCAGTTGGTAAAATGCCCTGACTGCAAAAAAGCCTGTTTAAAAAAAGATCCAAGGTCACAGTTTCATATCCCGGCAGGGCCGACTCAGCCCTTCATCCTTCCGAGGTCGATAAAATGAGTACCATTAAATTGGGTAATAATAACAACTATTACTATTCAGCTGCCGATTTGGTTTATTTCGAGAGCGAGCGTTGAAAAAGCGCTTTGAGTCCCACTGGGAGAAAGGCGCTATATAAATACTAGTTATTATTATAAGATCTATTTAAAAATACTTAGAAGATATTCCCCTATGTGAAGAACATTGGAACGTGAAATATTTACAGTTACATACATAGTTAAACACTGTATTACCAGTGAATATTGCATAAATATGCTTTTATATGTTTTCATCTACTTGACTGCAAAGGGGTCCAATTCACATATATATATATATATATATATATATATATATATATATAGATATATATAGATATATATATAGATATATCTATATATATATAGATATATATTTATACATATGTATTTATGTGTTATATGTATCTGTAAATACATATATACACATATAAATTTATAAACACATACATATACATATTTAGACATGTGTATTTATGTATCTCTCTGTTAAAGCCCTTTGCAGTCCTTTTTTTTCTTACACCTGAAACCTCCTATCTTTGAGCCCTTGTAAAAAAAATTGTGCAGTATTCTTAATTAATATTTATTATCAGACAGTGTTAATATGATTATAACTGTACTTTAAAATGTATTTTTTAAGTCTTTTTGTCCACTTTTTGTCTCGCTAAACAGTTACCCAGAGCTCTGAAGACGCAATAACCAGACGAGCATAAATCACGATTGCGCTCACGCATTTACATTTCAACTTGTAATACGCGCACAACTTCTGACATGCGCAAACAGCCGCGATAAACCCAATATCGCTCATGCAAAATAGTTAGCGTGCCACTCGTAATCTAGCCCTTAGTAATTTGATGTTTCATTAAAAATGTGTGTTTTCATAGAAAATGGTAAATACTAAATGTAAAAAAAAATATGTTCTGAAAATGAGATTCAAAAGTCCAGAAATAAAGATGATCAAAGTTTTTGCAGGTTAATATTATCTATTTTCAAATTCTATTAGTCCATCAACTTTGAGGTATTATTAAGATGCATGGACAAACACCTTTTAATTACTTTTGAACTCTTTCCACGCCTCAGTTAAGGTTACATACACAGTATTATTATACAGAGCACCGCGTTCATTTTCAGCACTGATACCTCAACATGAAATGCTATTTTAGCAGTTAACACCACCCAACATCTCATACAGGTTTTCAAATTATACAGCCTGTAAATCAGAATTCAGAATCCCTCCATTTAATAGCTTTTATGTCAAAGGTATAGCTTCTAACCATTCTGAACAGTTTCCATTCAAACAGATTCCACAGGGAAAATACTTCTTGCCTTTTACCAGAAAATGCCATTAATAACTTATTGACTGAGCATGCACCAAGTAAGAACATCAGTAATATTATTTAGCTTGGAGGGGAGCGCAGCTGCACATCTGTGTGTCTCGGATGGTTATGCTGCCTTGCCAGATGTGTGAACAAATAGGTATCAATGCAGAACTAAAAATAAGCTATTTGAAAGGCTTATTTTTGTCTAAAATACGTTTAGCATAATGAATATATTTACTGCTACCCACATTCTTAATCTATATTTTATCAAATTGCTCAGTGCAGTTTTATTATAGCACAATATTCTCTAATTTGCATGGACACATTCACAGAGTCTCTTAAAGCAAGTGTAGTTCTCTTTTCATTCACTAAACCTGGAAATTCTCTCTCATTTTATTCCTTTTTCACCAGTTAATGTGTTAATATATGCAACATTTTCACTGAATTAAGAAGACATGAGTAAATGTTAAGATATATTGTACTCAAAATCATCTATGTAAAAGACCAGTATTTAAAAGTATTAATATTTTATTGCCTGAATAAATGTAATAAAAAAAAACTAACATACCAGTATTAAAGAGTTAAGTCAAAATTAAACGTTAATGATTCTGATAGGGCATGCAATTTTAAACATCTTTCCAATTTACTTTTATCATCAAACTTGCTTTGTTTTCTTGCTATTTCTTGTTGAAAGCTAAACCTAGGTAGACTCAAACTGATTTCAAAGTCCTTGAAGGCCACCTCTTATCTCAGTGCATTTTGACAGTTTTTCACAATTAGACACTGCTAGTTTATGTGTGCCATATAGATAACATTGTGGTCACTCCTGTGGAGTTTTTTATGAGTCAGCACTGATTGGCTAAAGTGCAAGCCTGTCAAAAGAACTGAAATAAGGGGGTAGTCTGTAGAGGCTTAGATACAAGGTAATCACAGAGGTAAAAAGTGTATTATTATAACTGTGTTGGTTATGCAAAACTGGGGAATTGGTAATAAAGGGATTATCTATCTTTTTAAACAATAAAAAATTTAAAGTAGACTGTCCCTTTAACTGTCCCTTTTAGTGATCATTATGAGGAAGTATTTATCAACCAATCAGCATTAGTACAAACAGCATATCAGCCAATGAACGTGTAAGTGTAACACTCCAGATAAAAATCACATATCCATAATTGCCTTCTGAAACTTTAAGCCTTGGAACAGACAAAACATATTCCTGAGCACCATCATATTAAACGCTGCTGACAAACTTATAGGCTTTGACCCTGTAAGGTGCTATGAATATGACTATAAAAACCTATCTTTATCTGCATTGCAAAACATGCCCCTAAATTAGAGATGCCTGCCTATAGCTGTGCATTTTTAAAGGGACATTAACATTAAACTTTTATTATTTAGATAGAGTATTCAATTTTAAAAAAACTTTCAAATTTACTTCTGTTATAAAAATTGCTTTGTTCTATTGGTATCCTTTGTTGAAAACTAACCGTAAGTAGGCTGATAGGTGCTTAGGAGCGTCCCTGTGTCTAAAGCAATGTATATGGCAGCAGTGTTTGTAACTAGAACTTCCATAGGCTCCAATGGGAGCCTCATACTAATGTAGTGAGAGACGTCAAAGAACCTAGCACACCGCAGGGGGTAAGTAGCACAGTGTTGGGCAGCAAATTTAAAATATAGATGTGTATGCTTTAAATATATATATATATATATATATATATATGTATATATATATATATACTGTATTTATGTGTTTATATGTGTATATATACACATTAACACATAGATATATATGTATATAAGCATACACATAAATATTTACAGTTTAAAACACAGTCCTCATATACCGCAATGTAAAGGCACTTTTCAGTGCCGTTTTTTTTATAACACCCCACATCCCCTCACTTTAACCCCTTATAAATGCATCTTGCAGTTATTTTTTTTTACTTTTTTTTTAAAAAGATGCTCATATTTTTTTATTTTAATAAAGAAACTGTACACTTTATTTGGGGGGCAATTGGGGCACATTGTTTTAATCTACAAGAGGTCTGACCTAGGGTGAATTGCGCTCATAGCAGCATTAACCAGCCCCTTGTAATGGCTGGTTATTTAACGTGTGCCCATAAATGGACAAATGGACAAATTTGTCCCTTTGCGGGCGCAGGTTTACAGTATAATAGCGTTTCACTTAATTTTCAATCAATTTAAGTTTAATTCTGACTTTACTGTCCCTTTGATGCAATCATATTGCTTTGCTCTTGTATATTATGTGTTAGTTTATGTTATGTTTTCATGATGTTTTAATTGTACCTTTATATAGAGCTAAATAATATATTGCCACGCTATAAAGTATAATAATAATAATAATAATAATAATAAATAATTGTGTGGAATGCCATTTGACCTATCAATGGAACCAATTCAAAGTGTGGGTTTGTGTTAATAAATTAAGGGCCAGATTAAAAGTGGAGCAGTACATTTTTTTATACATATGACTGGTAGGTTTTTAAAGGGACACAAAACCCCAACAAATAGTTTTCAAGATTTAGATACAGAGCATACAACTGAAAAAAAGTTTCCAATTGACTCCTTGGGGCATATGTATCAAGCTCCGTATGGAGCTTGATGCCCCGTGTTTCTGGCGAGTCATCAGACTCGCCAGAAACAGCAGTTATGAAGCAGTGGTCACAAAGACCGCTACTCCATAACCTGTCCGCCTGCTCTGAGCAGGCGGACAGACATCGCAACAATACAACCCGATCAAGTACGGTCGGGTTGATTGACACCCCCCTGCTGGCGGCCTATTGGCCGCGAGTCTGCAGGGGGCGGCGTTGCACCAGCAGCTCTTGTGAGCTGCTGGTGCAATGATGAATACGGCGAGCGTATTGCTCGCCATATTCAGCAAAGTCTGGCGGACCTGATCCGCACTGGCGGATCAGGCCCGCCAGACTTTCATAACTAGAGGCCCTTCTATCAAATGTACCTTATTCATTTAGTATCCTTTGTTGAAAATCAGGTAGATAGGGTAAGGAGTGTGCACATGTCTGCAGCACAATATGGCAGCAGTTTTGCAAGAATGTTATACATTTGTAAGAGCACTAGATGGCTGCAGTGTCCCCTGCCATTTAGTGTTCTAGACACTTGCATACTGCCTACCTATGTATGCTCTTCAACAAGTAAATCTGAAACTATTTTTTAAAATGATATGTTCTCTCTGAATAAAAAAAAATGTGGGTTTCGTGTCCCTTTAAGCCATAACTATATTAAGTCGACAGGTGCAGTTTATGCAACTTGAAATTCCCAACTAGTATTAAAGTTCATCATATATGATATGCCAGTTATTTATCGATAGTCAATTTACTTTACTTCTAATGGCAAGTTGTCCTTTTTTTGTTGTTTCTACAACTCTGAATATGCATGTTGGTTGTAATGTGTGGCTTTACCACTGACTTGCATTTTGAATATATCTCACTTGCTTTCCTGGTTTTATAATCAGTAAACCTTTTGTTTCATTGTCAGTGCTATGAATTCACCCCTTTGTCTTAAATGGACCCTGTATTGACTAGTTGTTTCAGCTTCAGCTGCAGCGTATTACATTTGTTAGAAATTGCTCCTTTAGGTTTATATCTGTATTTCAAATAGCTGCTTTTGCTCATTGAAACTGCCACCATTTGTTCTCAAGGACAATGGACTAATCCCACAGAATGGGCAGACCTCCTTATCTTGTCTCATCTCACTCTTATTACTTTCTCTCACTCTCTCTATATCCAATGACAATACATAGCTACAGAAACTTTAACTATAGGTGATGGTTTCAATGTGCAAAACCAATTACAGAGAATAATCTTAAATGAGCAATTTCAAGTACACTCAATACTCTTCAGCTGGTATAACAAGACATTGGAAAGATATTTTTACAGTACAAATAAACAAATATTTAAAACATAATAAATGGCTTTAATTATACAGTCTAGAATGATTTTCTTCATAGAAACAAACTGTGGGGTGGAGCAAACATACCTAATTGTGGATGAAAACCATTAATGGACCCTGCTGACTAGGAATGGGCGAATGTTTCTAAAAATTTAAAACATAAAACTAATTTTTGGTTTGTTCGTTCAAATCGAATTTCGAACGTTTATATATATATATTTTGTTTTTGAATTTTTCAATAACATTCAAAAATATTTGTTTGAGTAATAAAATGTTTAGCTATGTATTTTATATCACATTCAATTTAAAAATATAATATTCGAATTTAAATGTGACATTCGAATTTGAATGTCACATTCAAATTCTAAATAGTATTTCTAGTCTACAACAGTGTTTTATAAATGTAATATTCGAATTTGAATGCTACATTCAAATTCAAAAGTGACATTCAAATTGGAAATAATATTTCTAGTCAAATACTGTGTTTTATAAATGTAATATTCGAATTTGAATGTCACATTAAAATTCAAATGTCCCATTCAAATTGGAAATAGTATTTCTAGTCTACAACAGTGTTGTATAAATGTAATATTCAAATGCGAATGTCACATTCAAATTTAAAGGTAGCATTCAAATTCGAAATAGTATAGTCTACAACTGTGTTTGTATAAATGTAATATTCTAATCTAAATGCTACATTCGAATTTGAATGTCACATTCAAATTCAAAATAGTATTTCTAATACTGTGTTTTTTAAATGTAATATTCGAATTTGATTGTCACATTCAAATTCAAATGTCACATTTGAATTTGAAATAGTATTTATAGTCTACAACTGTGCTGTATAAATTTAATATTCGAATTGGAATGTCACATTCGAATACGAATGTTGCATTCAAATTAGTATTTCTAGTCTACAACTGTGTTTTATAAATGTAATAATCGAATTCGAATGTCACATTCGAATTTGAATGTCCTATTCTAATTTGAATGTGACATTCGAAAACTGTAAATAACATTCGATAATAGAATTTTTTTAAATATTCATTCTTATCAACATTCGATTATGTAAATAGAATTTCTACAATAACATTCGTTCTAACATTAAAATTTGAATATAAACACATTTGCTCATCCCTACTGCTGTGTAAGAGTATGCATGGAGCTCTCCATGGTACTGAGCGAATAAAGACATCCAGTGGCTTGGAAACTTGCTAGACAGGAGAAATGTATCATTGCAATGGTAATAGATTTAAACTATCAAACATTTTTCAACCCAGCTGACCTTATCTTGAACTTTTATAATTAATATTTTGATAAGAGGAATGGCATACGGTATATTTTTGAGCACTTGCCCATTGATTTGTTATACTGTACTTGCTTAATTGGTGCTCAACATAATAAAAGTAGAGTTGTTTAAAGGGAAGAGACAGATCAGTTGAATGAGGTAATACTTGAATAAGATGAAAATGCATACATTTTACATACTGCATCTTCAAATAAATTTATGATATAAACACTTAAAATTAAAGTAAAATCAATAAACTTTCTGTAACATTAGATTTAAAGCACATCTGGGGATAAAACTCATTGAGGGAGATTGTACGATCATTTAAAAATAAATTTGTTAAATGTATTCCTATGAAACATGCTTCATAAATTTTAAAATCATTTAAGTGTTAAATGTAATTGCTAAACAAATTCCTGATAGTGGCACACATTACCAAAGAACCATCCAGTGAGAAAAAACTCTGCAATTATTTCAAATGATTGTGTTCAAATGCCATAGAATAGCACTGTGAGTGGATAGTCTGAGGTAACACTATTCCTATAGAACAAGCTAACATTTACTATGAGAAAAAAAAAACTATATACAGGTAGCCCTCAGTTTACGCCGGGGTTAGGTTCCAGAAGGGATTGTTGTAAATTGAAACCGTTGTAAATTGAAACCCAGTTTATAATGTAAGTCAATGGGAAGTGAAGGGGTTAGGTTCCAGGCCCCTCTCAAAATTGTCATAAGTAACACCTAATACATTATTTTTAAAGCTTTGAAATGAAGACTTTACATGCTAAACAGAATTATAAACCTAATAAAATAATCACACAACACAGACTATACTTGCATTTTTCTGAAAACAGTTCTTTCTATGCATTCCAATCTGGACTGATTTATAGACAGGAAGATCTTGTTCCTTTGAAATCTGCTCGATAGCTCAGGTATGGTTAAACTGATTAATTACAGCTTGCTTGGCTTGCATATCTTTGCTGCAACACAAGCAGACAGCTCCACCTACTGGCCATTTTAATCAATGCACTGCTTCTCAATGCTTTTCAATAGCAGTCACATGACTGAAAAAAAAGGTTGTTATTCTGAAACGGTGTAAATTGAACCGTTGTAAAACGAGGGCCACCTGTAATAAGTTTGAGAAGTTAGGTTTTTTTTGTGATGCAGGTTGTGGTTAATTAGGAGTTAAATATGTTGTGGCAAAGGGGTTAATATGTAATGAGAGCAGCAGTTAAGGAAATAATACTTTTTTATTTTTAGATTAAATGTTGTGCCTTTACTAAATATTGTACAAGAGCAAATAAATTTGCTCTAGCACAATGTACACAGCTCACAAAATTATCACAAGGCACACACAAATTAATCATTGTTTAAAAGCACACTAAAGCCAGAATTAAATTTTTATGATTCAAAAAGAGAATGACATTTTAATCAACTTTCCAATTGACTTCTATTATCAAATTTGCTTTGTTCTATTGGAATCCTTTGTTGAAGCAAAAATCTAAATTATGATAGAAAGGTTGTGTTTTTGTCTTTTTCAATAATTTGTCAGATATTTAGAGTAACATTATGAACTAAGATTTGACTGGTTTTAAAATAGTTATTTTGCAGGCAAATCTTTGCACAGTAGTATTTAATATAATACCCCTACAAGTTAAAGGGCCAGTAAAACCAGATTTTTTTTCATTAATGTAAATATCTAACTTTAAATTAAAAATATCTAATGTACTTGTATTATTCATTGTTTTTAGTTTTTCTGCAATTTTTATTTAAATGTTTCACTATTTCCATGCCATTTGTGATACTCATTATGTATATCATATCAGGGCTAGGTAGGCGTCGAGTGCCTTACCACTGCCGCCATCACCGTACACTAACGCCAGCAGCATTGAGATAGCCCACCTACCCTGCCAGAGTGCTTATGTGATTGTCAATCAATAATGATGTTGGAGCGGACCCTGTGGCACTGTACATTCACATAACCATTGTCCTACTGAGAACGCGGAAAGGAGCTCACTTGCATAATGATTATAATGCAAATGATCGTTATTCTTAGCTCAGCGATTGGACTGTTCCAATCAATGCCTCAGTAGGCTGCCTTGAACTCAACACAAACTGATTTTATCAGGATTTTTATGTATGTATATATGTAATTTATAATATATATTTTGTAAAAAAATGTATTTGCATTTTGATCTTTAATATTACCAAAATCATTTGCTATTATTAGACACAGTGCAAAAACTAAGAGTAAATGGGGCACTAAACCCAGATTTTTTTCTTTCATGATTCAGATAGGGCATACAATTTTAAGAAACTTTCTAATTTACTCTTATTGTCAATTTTTCTTCATTCACTTGATATCTTTATGTGAAAAGCAGGAATGCAAAGCTTAGAAGCCGGCCCATTTTTGGTTCAACACCTGGGTAGTGCTTGCTAAGTGGTGGGTAAATGTAGTTACCAGACAGCAAGCACTATCCAGGGTGCTGAACCTATAATCGGTCAGCTCCTAAGCTTTATATACCTGCTTCTTCAAATAAAGATAGCAAGAGAACGAAGAAAAAATTATAATAGGAGCAAATTAGAAAGTTGCTTAAAATTGCATGCTCTATCTGTATCATGAAAGGAAAATTGGGTTTAGTATCCCTCTAACTGGTAATTTTAACTGATATTGAAGCTTAAACATATGTATTATACTTCATGGAAGAAAAGAACAAAAGTTTTTGTAGATAAAATATGGCAAATTCATAGATTAATCTCACACAGCAGATATGACTGTCTCTGTTACAGCATAAAAAAACATAAAGCAAATGAGTAGGATGCAGTTAGAAATTATCAGGGCAGACTAAGAGTATTCATTATTTGCTGTGAAATTGTGTTTTTCCACATTTTGTGTAACATTTTAATACTAATGATCATATTGTTACTTGATAATTATCTCTAAACATAATTATTTCATGCTTTAGAAAAAGCTGTATAACTGAGTTATTCATATTTTCTTTCAATTGGCATGAATGGTTTTCTATGACCATCTCACCAGCCACGTTAATCAGTCCCTTAGATGTTATAATTCTAAGCTAAGTATTTTAGTAATGGAAAATTGCTCAAAGCCACCAGGAGGGAAATAGGGGTAGGGGTTTTTAAAAGTGCAAATAGCGAGAGTACAGAAATCTGTGTTTAGTTTAGTGGCAAAGAGTGCTGATTTAATAGACAGACCCCACTGATAATAACACTTTATTCTGCTTCAGGGTGTGTGATGCAGCTGCAAATCATTAGGAATAATTATTATGAATGGTGTTCCAAAGTAGAGCCCCTTAATTAAACATAATAACTTCAAGCCTTGTTTGGAAAGGTGCCAGGCAGATAAACCATGTTTTTTTTTTTATTTATTTGCAGAATATTACTTTTGTGCAAGAATTGAAAGGGACTTATTAAACACAAGTGCTTTTTTCTAATTACGTTTGTCCTGATTTGTAGGCTATTCATTAACTACTTAAAGTCAAAACCAATATGATCCAATTTTCTAGACAGGACAAAACTCTGGACATTACTAATCTGTGATCTAATTTCCTCTGACAGGATTCTATATCACTGTGCAATAACCTCTGTGCTAATGTGCCAGCCGTTTACAATTGTTTTATTGCCTTTTACAGAAAGAGAGGAGGAAGGAAAGCTAAGGAGATGCTACACACTGCATTTACAGTATATATACATATATATATATATATATATATATATATATACACACACACATATGTATACAGACGTACCTCAGAGATATTGCTGGTTTGGTACTAGACTCCTGCAATAAAGCGAATATAGCAATAAAGTAAGTCACACTATTTTTTTTTTATAGTGCACATTAAAGTTATTTTTACACATTACTGTAGTCTATTAAGTGTTCAATAGCACTATGTTTTAAAAAAGCAATGTATATACCTTAATAAAAAAATACTTTACTGCTAAAAAATGCTAATCATCATCTGAGCCTTCAGTGAGTCATAATCTTTTTGCTGGTGGTGTGTGTGTATATATATATATATTTATGTGTGTGTGTGTGTTCATGTGTATTTATATGTTCATTTGTGTATATATTTTGGAAAATGGTGCAGATAGACACAGGGTTGCCACAAACCTTCAATTTGTAAAAAGAGCAATATCTGTGAAGCGCAATAAAGCAAAGCGTAATAAAACGAGGTACGCCTGTATATATATATATATATATATATATATATATATATATATATATATATATATATACCCGATCTGCCGGTCGACCCACCTGTTGTCAGCTGCCTAAGTGCAAAGATATAGAGCAATAGTAGAACAAAAAATTGCACTCACAGGACTTCTATTAGAAATAACAAAGTTATTTTAATGGAACGTTTTCGGGTATAGACTACCCTTCATCAGCATATGTATGTCATCAGCATATATATATATATTTATTGATAAAAAAATTTGCAGGAAGTGTAAGTTTAAAAATTGTTTGGATTGTGTTCTCCACTCTAAGTATATATAACACTGAAGCAAATGCAATGGTACCAGACAACTTCCTTCCTCTATCGATGCCTCTCTCAACGTCTCCAAACCATCAGCATACTCCAAAAGCACACCAGGGGCACATGCACAGACAACAAGAACACACAAGTTGATGTAAATCTTTATAAATAGCAAAAGCCATTTGCATATAAGTTTAGGAACTTGAGTTTCTCACAAATCATCAGCACATTTATTTACAAGAAAAAGAGAACATCAGCAAAGTATTGAAAACAACTGACTAGCCTCTCTCAATGAAAAATGCTCACAGGGAGCATATGATTAATAAAATAACTCCATTTTATTTCTAAGTAAAAAGGCTCAGTTTGTTTCAGCATGCAGTGCCTTCTTTAGTGACACAGCAAATGGTAACAACTGAATAAAACAATTAGTACTGCTAGCGATTAAATTGAATGTAAACTTTCATGAATTAGTGCCCAGTTTTTAAAAATACTATTAAAAACAGGGGCACTTTCATTCATGAAACTTTACATTGCAGCTTATTTTTACAACTCCTTACCTTACTCTACAGCGACGCAGGATCGGCGATCCCCCGCCCGCTTCTCATGCTGTACTTACACAGCAATGACGAAACCAGCTTCCTCCAATCACGGCGTGGTCTCACGAGATGGACGCTGGGTGGGGGGAGCCATGATTGGAGGAAGCCGGTTTCGTTATTGGTGAAGTAAGTACAGAGGAGCTGCGGGCAGGGGACCGCCGATCCGGCTTTGCTGAAGAGAAAGGTAAGTATTTGTAAAAATGTGCTGCAATGTAAACTTTCATGAATGAAAGTGCCCCTGTTTTTAATAGTATTTTTAAAAACCGAGCACTCATTCATGAAAGTTTTAAATTCACTTAATATCTAATATACCTAGGACCATTATTGTAATGAACAATCTATACAGTTTGCATCACTATTGCATCACCAAATACTGACACGGTAGCACTCACCTAAATTTTTAATGTAACATTTGTACTGAAGGAGGGGTACTCTGGTTACTCTATCAGGGAAACATCACTCCTTCCTTAGAAAAAATTGCCATCTTGTTTTTTTCAAAAAATAAATAGCCTCTCACCAACTATACCCTAATGTGTAATGCATCTCATGCATATTAAAAATTTGTCCACCTCATGATAGTGCATTCATTAATGGGACATAAATCCAATATTTTTCTTTCATGATTCAGATAGAGCAAAACAAGTTGAATAACTTTAACATTTATTTCTATTACCTAATGTTTAATTCTATTTGTATCCTTTGTTGAAAAGAATACCTATGTAGGATCAGAAGCTGCTGATTGGTTGCTGCACATATATGCTTCTTGTAATTCGCTTTCAGCTAGCTCCCAGTAGTGCATGACTTCTCCTTTAACAAAGGATACCAAAAGAATGAAGCAATTTAGATAATAAAAGTAAACTGGAAAGCTGATTAAAATGCTATGATTTTATCTGAACCATGAATGAAAATTTTGGGTTTTGTGTCCCTATAAGTGCATTTTGCATTAAAGGGACATACAAGTCCTAAAAAAACTTTTATGATTTAAATAGAAAATGTAATTTTAAACAACTTTTCAATTTACTTTTATCACCAATTTTGCTCTGTTCTCTTGGTATTCTTAGTTGAAAGCTACACCTTGGAGGTTCATATGCTAATTTCTTAGACCTTAAAGACTGCCTCTAATATGAATGTATTTTGACCACTAGAGGGCATTAGTTCATGTGTTTCATATAGGTAACATTGCGCTCATGCACGTGAAGTTACCCTGGAGTGAGCACTGAATGGCTATAATGGAAGTCTGTCAAAAGAACTGAAACAAGGGGGCAGTTTGCAGAGGGTTAGATACAAGGTAATCACAGAGGTAAAAAGTGTATTTCTATAACAGTGTTGGTTATGCAAAACTGGGGAATGGGTAATAAAGGGATTATCTTTCTTTTTAAACAATACAAAATCTGGTGGTGACTGTCCCTTTAAATAAAAATTCAATTTAAAAAAATCATTTAATATATGCCGTGTGTATGTATATATATATCCGCACTCACTGGACTTGTGTCAATTTGGAAATTTATTATAGTGATGTTTCGAAGTCAAAATGCCCCTTCTTCAGACCAGATGGATTTATGAGCTCAATACGGTAACTCTAAACCGCCTGAACATAAAGAATGATTGGCATTGTTGTCTATGATTTGTTTCTAGACTGTTATAATTGCCACACCACTATATGAACGTAAATGTCCCAGGATCTGATTCACTATCTATAGGGATGTATATCACTATGTCCTAGACCAATTACATTAGGTACTACAATAACATATTGAGAATGTACAGTATACACAGGTTCATTGTTCTTGACCTGTGTATTCGCATGGGTTATAGAACTGGGTTATGATAGGATAGTTCAGTCCATGAGCTACACATTGGTGACTTTATATTCATATACACAGAATATTGCAGGTTATGAGGAATATGTAGGGAAATGCACCTCAGATCAGGGTCAAAGTATATCTTAGGAGACATGGAGACATATATTATGCCTTATACTCTGAATAGTGATTTTGATGTAGATAGTCTATTCTCTGATTGTGCATATTCCATATTACTGTACATTTATTTCTGACTTCACACCATTTAATTCTTTGTATTTTGTTTTTGTTCTATTATTTTAACAGGTCCTCTCTTTGAGCCATTTAAGCGTTTTTTTATTGTGGCGTGGGTAAGAAATTGCAATTTCCAAACTTTCATTAATACCACACTGACTAGTTTAGATGTGCAAGTCGTTGGGGGTTAGGATCGCAACTCAGTGTTTGTTTACATACGCAACATTGAATGAGGTACTTTTGGGGAGTGAATGACTCACACCAATAGCGGCGATGCTGTAATGACACTGACAAACACATGACAGAGGCTTTGTGGCTATACCTGGGAAGGCTTTCCACAATATTTTTTAGATTGTAGGAATTTGTGTCCATTCAGTCTAAAGAGCATTTGCTAGGTAAAGAACTGATGATGGATAAGAAGATCTAGGTAGAAATCAATGCTCCAGTTTATACCAAAGGTGTTTAGTGGGTTGAGGTCAGAGTTGTGTGCAGGCCATGTGAGTTTCTCTATGGACCTTGCTTTGTGCTCAGGGCACAGTCATGGAAACAGGAAAGGTCCTCCCCCAAACTGTTGCCACAAACTAAGGGTCAAGCGAAAACTTAAAAAAAAAGCCCAAGACCATTATCCCTTCTCCACCAAACTTTACTGTAGACACTATGCATTCTGGTAGGTGGCATTCTTCTGGCACCTGACATACTCAGATTCTTCACAGGTTGCCAGATAGCAAAGCATGATTCATCACTCCAGAAAACATGTTTTCACTGCTCCAGAGGCCATTAGTGGCATGTTTTACACCATTCCAGCCTGCACTTGGCATTGTGCATGTTGATAGGCTTGTGTACAGCTGCTTTACCATGTAATCCTGCAGTTAGGTCCATAAATAATTGGACACTGACACAATTTTCATAATTCTGACCCTGTACACCACCACAATGGATTTGAAATGAAATAACCGAGATGCAATTGAAGTGCAGACTTTAATCTTAAATTCAAGGGGTTGAACAAAATTAGCATATGAAACGTTTAGAAATTACAACCATTTTCAAAAACAGTCCTCTTATTTCAAGGGCTCAAATGTAATTGGACAAATTAACACAATCATAAATAAAATGTTCATTTTTAATACTTTGTCAATAATCCTTTGCCAGGCCCTTACTGCAGCTTTCTTCAGTTGTTTGTTTGTGGGTCTTTCTGCCTTAGGTTTTGTCTTCAGCAAGTGAAATGAATGCCCGATCGGGTTGAGATCAGGTGATTGCAGAATATACAACTTAAAAAAACTCCTGGGTGGCTCTTGCAGAATGTTTTAGTCATTGTCCATCTGTAAAGTGAAGTATCCAATTAACTTCACTGAATTTGACTGAATCTGAGCAGACATTATATCCCTATACACTTCAGAATTCATCCGGCTATTTCTGCCTAATTTGACATCATCAATAAACACTAGTGACCCAGTGCCATTGGAAGCCATGCATGACCATGCTATCACACTGCCTCCACTGTGTTTTACAGATGATGTGGTATGCTTTGGATCATGAGTCATTCCAAGACTTCTCCATACATTTTTCTTCACATAATTCTGGTACAAGTTGATCATAGTTTCATCAGTCCAAAGAATGTTGTTCGAGAACTGGCAGTATTTTCCCAATTTGCTGCCATGCAGTGCTCAAGAAATGTGCACACTACCTACCTAGGTATGATCTTCAATAAGGAATACCATGAGAAAAAAGGAAATCTGATAATAGTAGTTAACTGAAAACTATTTAAAAAAAATGTTATACCCTATCTGAATCATGAAAGAACATTTTTTTTAGTGAAAACAGTCATTTACATCAATATTAAACAATCTTGTCTTACACTTCTCCTTGAGCTGCTTACCTACTGAGTATCCAATCTGTGATATATCAACCAACAGCAACAATGTGTGTAGTGGCTATGGATAATCCACTTCAAGAAAGTTTCTGTTACAATCCCTTACTTAGCCATTTCACCCATTACTCAATTTACCTAGTGTAGCTTCCATGACATCTTTACACAGTATCCCATAGGGCCTGGCTGTAATTCACGGGATCCTCTGGGGATCAATATTCAACATGTTAATAACTGATCTTCTCTTTTACAAAGCTTCTGCTATCATCACCACAATAAGTTTCATTCACCTGCTTTATTCAAGTAAACATTCTACATTTATTACTTTTTTGTGCTCATTGAGCTTAATATTATGTGAATTTATTTATGCATCAAAAATCCATAAAATAATTAGCCTTAAGTCTAATGTATTTTTGCTTACAAGTCGTAATCATGGACTATCAGAAAAACCATTCCACCTACACCTATATTCAGCATTTAACATTTTGATACAATAATCACATTTTTTGGTGTTGTCTTTAAAAGGTACTCTCTCACATTGTTCTGTGCCCATATATTTATTTCTCCTTGCTTTTTAGCATGATTTTTGACCATGCTATTTCTTGACCTGCCTTTGAATGTGAACTATGCTTGTTCTTGTTTGCTTTGAACATAACACTGCTTTCACTGGCATTACTTCTGATAACTTTGTTACACTTGTTTGCTGTCTGAATTCCTGTATATGACCTTATCCAAATACCATAGGTAAGACTATCATACATTGCAACAACTGTACCCACTTGCAACCTGAATACCCGTATATGACCTTGCCTGAATACAAGACAGTGCTGGTTGTATACTGCTACAAGTTTAACCTTCTGCTGTTTGAGTTGCTGTGTATAACCTTGCCTAAATACCAAATAGTAATTGTTGTATGCTGATTACTGGACTCTGCTTATTTTAACTTTTGTTTCCTAAATATATGTATGACCCTGCAAAATTTGTGTAAAATGTTACAATGCACCTTGCTTGCTATCTGAATACCTGTGTTTCACTGCCTGTTTAAGAGGTGCTGACTGGAAATCACTACAGATTTGCTGTCTGAAAATGTGCATATTGCCCTGCTTACTGGATTTCGGTCTTTTAAAATTATAACAGTTACTTCCTGAATATGAGTATATTGCCTAACTTTGATTAAGTTATATGTCCCATTGTATTGCTTTGATTATTCTGTTGCTTCATCTACACCACTAGGTTCAGGCTTATAAAATACAGAATAATTGCATAATCATTTTTTTTCTTCTTTCTCTATTGTATTATTATGTTATGTATGGGGATTAAGGAGCATATTTATCAAGCTCCGTAAGGAGCATGATGCCCCCTGTTTCCGGCGAGCCTTCAGGCTCACCGGAAACAGAAGTTATGAATCAGTGGTCTAAAGACTGCTGCTCCATAACCTGTCCGCCTGCAGACAGAAATCGACAGAAATTGACACCCCCAATGATAAATGCAGAGAGCGTACGCTGTTGGCATTTATCAATGTGCAGCAGACATGATCCGCTATATCGGCTCATGTCCGCTTGCACAATCATTAATAGTGTTTTTCTTTTTGGAAAGTACAGGACACTTTATTACTGCCCCACCAAGATTACATTTTTATACGTCTACCTCATCAAAATACTTAGGACATTATGTTGGGGACACTTTGGTTTTTGGTTGAACACAATTATTATTATATACATTATCGCCTAGATTTAGAGTTCTGTGTTAGCCGTCAAAACCAGCGTTAAGGGGGTCCTAACGCTGGTTTTGGCCGCCTGCTGGTATTTAGAGTCAGTCAGGAAAGGGTCTAACGCTCACTTTCCAGCCGCGACTTTTCCATACCGCAGATCCCCTTACGTCAATTGCGTATCCTATCTTTTCAATGGGTTCTTTCTAATGCTGGTATTTAGAGTCTTGGCTGAAGTGAGCGTTAGAACTCTAACAACAAAACTCCAGCCGCAGAAAAAAGTCAGGAGTTAAGAGCTTTATGGGCTAACGCCGGTTCATAAAGCTCTTAACTACTGTCCTCTAAAGTACACTAACACCCATAAACTACCTATGTACCCCTAAACCAAGGTCCCCCCACATTGCCGCCACTCTAATACAAATTTTTAACCCCTAATCTGCCGACCACACACTGCCGCAACCTACATTATCCCTATGTACCCCTAATCTGCTGCCCCTAACACCGCCGACACCTACAAAATATTTATCAACCCCTAATCTGCCCCCCCCAACGTTGCCGCTACCTAACTACACTTATTAACCCCTAATCTGCCGACCGGACCTCGCCGCTACTCTAATAAATGTATTAACCCCTAAAGCTAAGTCTAACCCTAACACTAACACCCCCCCTAAATTAAATATAATTTAAATCTAACGAAATAAAATAAATCTTATTAAATAAATTAATCCTATTTAAAGCTAAATACTTACCTGTAAAATAAACCCTAATATAGCTACAATATAATGAATAATTACATTGTAGCTATTTTAGGATTTATATTTATTTTACAGGCAACTTTGTATTTATTTTAACTCGGTACAATAGCTATTAAATAGTTAATAACTATTTAATAGCTACCTAGTTAAAATAATTACAAAATTACCTGTAAAATAAATCCTAACCTAAGTTACAATTAAACCTAACACTACACTATCAATAAATTAATTAAATAAAATACCTACAATTATCTACAATTAAATCAACTAAACTAAATTACAAAAAAACAAACACTAAATTACAAAAAATAAAAAAAGATTACAAGAATTTTAAACTAATTACACCTACTCTAAGCCCCTAAAAAAATAACAAAGCCCCCCAAAATAAAAAAATGCCCTAACCTATTCTAAAATAAAAAGTTAACAGCTCTATTACCTTACCAGCCCTTAAAATGGCCTTTTGCCGTTAAAAAAAACATACAATACCCCCCCAACATTACAACCCACCACCCACATACCCCTAATCTAACCCAAACACCCCTTAAAAAACCTAACACTAAGCCCCTGAAGATCTCCCTACCTTATCTTCACCACGCCTGGTATCATCGATCCGTCCAGAAGAGGGTCCGAAGTCTTCATCCTATCCGGCAAGAAGAGGTCCAGAAGAGGGTCTGAAGTCTTCATCCTATCCGGCAAGAAGAGGACATCCAGACCGGTAGACATGTTCATCCAGGCGGCGTCTTCTATCTTCATCCATCCGGCGCGAAGCGGGAACATCTTGAAGCAGCCGACATGGATCCATCCTCTTCTTCCAACGACTCCCGACGAATGAAGGTTCCTTTAAGTGACGTCATCCAAGATGGTGTCCCTCGAATTCTGATTGGCTGCCAATCGGAATTAAGGTAGGAAAAATCTGATTGGCTGATTGAATCAGCCAATCAGATTCAAGTTCAATCCGATTGGCTGATTGGATCAGCCAATCAGATTGAGCTCGCATTCTATTGGCTGATCGGAACAGCCAATAGAATGCAAGCTCAATCTGATTGGCTGATTGGATCAGCCAATCAGATTGAACTTGAATCTGATTGGCTGATTCAATCAGCCAATCAGATTTTTCCTACCTTAATTCTGATTGGCTGATAGAATCCTATCAGCCAATCGGAATTCGAGGGACACCATCTTGGATGACGTACCTTAAAGGAACCTTCATTCATCGGGAGTCGCCTGAAGAAGAGGATGGATCCGCGTCGGCTGCTTCAAGATGGTCCCGCTCCGCGCCGGATGGATAAAGATAGAAGACGCCGCCTGGATGAACATGTCTACTGGTCCAGATGTCCTCTTTTTCCCGGATAGGATGAAGACTTCGGACCCTCTTCTGGACCTCTTCTTGCCGGATAGGATGAAGACTTCGGACCCTCTTCTGGACCTCTTCTTGCCGGATAGGATGAAGACTTCAGACCCTCTTCTGGACGGATCGGTGATACCCGGCGTGGTGAAGATAAGGTAGGGAGATCTTCAGGGGCTTAGTGTAAGGTTTTTTAAGGGGTGTTTGGGTTAGATTAGGGGTATGTGGGTGGTGGGTTGTAATGTTGGAGGGGTATTGTATGGTTTTTTTTTAAATGCAAAAGAGCTGTTTTCTTTGGGGCATGCCCTGCAAAAGGCCCTTTTAAGGGATGGTAAGGTAAAAGAGCTGTTAACTTTTTATTTTAGAATAGGGTAGGGCATTTTTCTATTTTGGGGGGCTTTGTTATTTTTTTAGGGGGCTTAGAGTAGGAACAGCCAATAGAATGCAAGCTCAATCTGATTGGCTGATTGGATCAGCCAATCGGATTGAACTTGATTCTGATTGGCTGATTCCATCAGCCAATCAGAATTTTCCTACCTTAATTCCGATTGGCTGATAGAATCCTATCAGCCAATCGGAATTCGAGGGACGCCATCTTGGATGACGTCCCTTAAAGGAACCGTCATTCTTTAGTTGGACGTCGGAGGAAGAAGATTGATCCGCTCTGGAGGTCTTCACGATGGAGCCGTTCCTCATCGGATGAAGATAGAAGATGCTGCTTGGATCAAGATGGTTGCCGGTCTGGATCGCCTCTTCTTCCCGGATAGGATGAAGACTTTGGAGCCTCTTCTGGACCTCTTCAGCCGCAGGATTATGGATCGCCAGCCCCTGCTTGGGTTGGATGAAGATTTCGGAGCCAGGACGGATCGGTGTGATACCCGGCGAGGTGAAGATAAGGTAGGAAGATCTTCAGGGGCTTAGTGTTAGGTTTATTTAAGGGGGGTTTGGGTTAGATTAGGGGTATGTGGGTGGTGGGTTGTAATGTTGGGGGGGTATTGTATGTTTTTTTTTACAGGCAAAAGAGCTGAATTCTTTGGGGCATGCCCCGCAAAGGGCCCTTTTAAGGGCTGGTAAGGTAAAAGAGCTTTGAACTTTTGTAATTTAGAATAGGGTAGGGCATTTTTTTATTTTGGGGGTCTTTGTTATTTTATTATGGGGCTTAGAGTAGGTGTAATTAGTTTAAAATTGTTGTAATTTTTTTCTAATGTTTGAAATATTTTTTTATTTTTTGTAACTTAGTTCTTTTTTATTTTTTGTACTTTAGTTAGTTTATTTAATTGTATATATTTGTAGGAATTGTATTTAATTTATTTATTGATAGTGTAGTGTTAGGTTTAATTGTAGATAATTGTAGGTATTTTATTTAATTAATTTATTGATAGTGTAGTGTTAGTTTTAATTGTAACTTAGGTTAGGATTTATTTTACAGGTAATTTTGTTATTATTTTAACTAGGTAACTATTAAATAGTTATTAACTATTTAATAGCTATTGTACCTGGTTAAAATAATTACAAAGTTGCCTGTAAAATAAATATTAATCCTAAAATAGCTACAATATAATTATAATTTATATTGTAGCTATATTAGGATTTATTTTACAGGTAAGTATTTAGCTTTAAATAGGAATAATTTATTTAATAAGAGTTAATTTATTTTGTTAGAATAAAATTATATTTAACTTAGGGGGGTGTTAGGGTTAGAATTAGCTTTAGGGGTTAAAAAATTTATTAGAATAGCGGTGAGCTCCGGTCGGCAGATTAGGGGTTAATGTTTGAAGTTAGGTGTCGGCGATGTTAGGGAGGGCAGATTAGGGGTTAATACTATTTATTATAGGGTTTTTGAGGCGGGAGTGAGGCGGATTAGGGGTTAATAACTTTATTATAGTAGCGGTGGGGTGCGCTCGGCAGATTAGGGGTTAATAAGTGTAGGTAGGTGGCGGCGACGTTGTGGGGGGCAGATTAGGGGTTAATAAATATAATATAGGGGTCGGCGGTGTTAGGGGCAGCAGATTAGGGGTACATAATGATAACGTAGGTGGCGGCGCTTTGCGGTCGGCAGATTAGGGGTTAATTATTGTAGGTAGCTGGCGGCAACGTTGTGGGGGGCAGATTAGAGGTTAATAAATATAATATAGGGGTCAGCGGTGTTAGGGGCAGCAGATTAGGGGTACATAAGTATAACGTAGGTGGCGGTCGGCAGATTAGGGGTTAAAAAATTTAATCGAGTGGCGGCGATGTGGGGGCGCCTCGGTTTAGGGGTACATAGGTAGTTTATGGGTGTTAGTGTACTGTAGAGCACAGTAGTTAAGAGCTTTATGAACCGGCGTTAGCCCAAAAAGCTCTTAACTACTGACTTTTTTCTGTGGCTGGAGATTGGTCGTTAGATTTCACTTCAGCCACGACTCTAAATACCAGCGTTAGAAAGATCCCATTGAAAAGATAGGATACGCAATTGACGTAAGGGGATCTGCGGTATGGAAAAGTCGCGGCTGGAAAGTGAGCGTTAGACCCTTTCCTGACTGACTCCAAATACCAGAGGGCGGTAAAAACCAGCGTTAGGAGCCTCTAACGCTGGTTTTCATGGCTACCCCCCAACTCTAAATCTAGGCCTAAGAGAACGAAGCCCCTTTTGAAAATAGAAGTAAATTTAAAAGTGTCTTAAAATGACATGCTCTATCTGAATCATGCAAGTTTAATTCTGACTTTTCTATCCCTTTAAAGCTTGCTTGGGAGGAATTTAGTTTGTTCAATAGTCACTGCAGGGATAATGTTTCGATATTTTGGTAAACAGCCAAGCTTTATCTAAAAGCACAAATTAATACCTATGTGGCTAGGTTAAAAAAGAAACAAAATACTGAAGACAAAGAATTATCAAGTAAATAAGGAGATACTTATGCTTCATATCAATATCATCCAAATAGGGAGAATAGAGAGAACTACTCCTGTAAAAAAAGAGAAAAATCTATTTCTTTTGGATCATGCTCAAGAATCTCTACATAAAAACTCGGCTAGATTCGCAAGACATGGTAATAAAACAGGAAAATTTTTAAAAGACAAACCAAGAGAAAACCGATAGCCGTCTTGAAAGTGGAAGATAGATTATATACCAAACAAGATTAGATATCTCTTCTATTTCAGAATTTCTATACTGAGCTATATGCGTTTTAAAAGCCAGAATTGTCTAAAATTAATAAATTCTGGGAAAATGTAGTATGTCCTAAAATATCAGATACTGATCGTGAATCTTTAAATAAGCTGATAGAAGAACATGAGATTCATAAAATTATTGCCTTAATGGCTGGAGGGCAAAATGCCCGGTCCAGATAATATGCCTTTAGAGTTTTATCAGATCCTCTCACCAGAGATTGTGCCTGTATTAAGAGATCTTTATAAATTCTATTTTGAAAAGAATCATGTCACATCTGAAAGTTTAAAAAGTGCCAATATTATTCTAATACCCAGAAATGACTGTATACACCCATCTCTCTGCTTAATCTTAATTTATACGATTTTGATGAAAATCCTGGCAGAGAGGATAAAATCTATATTACCTAAAACTGTCCATCAAGATCATGTATGTTTTGTTAGTGGGAGAACTTGAGAAGCAAATATAAGAAAAATCTTGCACTCAATTTGTCATTATAGCGGAAACCAGTCCACTCTGCCTGAGGCCTTTCTGCTATCCTTGGATTCAGAGAAGTCCTTCAACAGAGTGGAATAGCCATTTATTTGGCTTTGAAGGTAGATTTGTGGAACTAATTGCAAATATTTACCCTGATGTGAGAGCATCTTTTTGATCAATAACGGCATCTCAGACTCATTTATTTTGACAAGGGGTACCCGACAGGGCTGCCCCCTGTCGCCTCTTTTATTCAACCTAACATTAGAGCCTATGAATGTTAAACTGAGGGAGACTCTCCAAGCAATTAGGTAAAACAATACTTAAAACTTCGATATTTGTGGACAATCTCCTCTTATTTGTATCCAACCCAAAGAACAATATTGAAGATATTCTTAGCCTTTTGGCTCAATATAGCTTATTATTATCTCTGCCACTTTGCAAGAGAATAGCAAAAAAATGAAAAGCTGGTCAGCCGTGGGGGCGGAGTTAACCGCCAAAACTACAGGTCGCATTGCTCAAGAGCTCCTGACTTCAACCCCATAAAATGTGATTTACCCTTGATAAAACTATTCTATTCAGCTTGTATCTAAGGGGTATCAACATAGGAAGCAGCCGGAGATGTGTGGATAAAGAATCGGTGGTTGTGTGCCTCATGCTGAGCTGAGGAATTGTAGCGGGGTTCCCTATCACACGCTGAAGCGCCATTTTGGTTGTGCATGTACTGCTGCCTGTAATGGAGACCCAAGTACTGTACACCGGCATCAGAGATTTATTGGAGGAGTACGGGAGGAGGATGTGGGAAAGACTGGATGCCCTTACTGTTAAAATTCAAGCAGCGCAAATACGAAGCGATATCGCTGCTGAGGAACAAGGAACAGCACCGGAGTCACAGTGTGACACAGCACCTATGGAACCCCAGCCGTGCTCCCTATCACTGGTGTTTGAGAGTGCGGCTCCCTAGCTAGAGCTCCGTTTTCCCCCTGTCACCGCAAATAGATTACTCATGCGGGAGGACACACAGTATGTCCACTTGTACATGGGGGTGGGCTATGTGGTGCACTGCGGTGTCCACGCACTGTCACGCCTGTTTCTCTCTGGCATCAGCTCGGCGGACTTCTCACAGCAAGTCTGCTGGGAACATTGCCAAAGTTTCCAGATGCACCGGATGGGCATTGGATAAAGTAACCGCATGAACTGAGGTGACTGTGGAGCTCTGCACACTTGTTACAGCATTTCTGCTTTGAGCACCGTACCTTGGACGGGAAGGTCTAGCGATATGAAGATTCTTGGCTCTATGTTGCCAGCCTCAAGACCGGAATTGGGTGATAACTTTACTATCTTTATAGCAGCTGACACTGAATAACCCACATGCATGATGGCCAATACCTGATAAAGTGTGGATTTTCTGTCTGAACCCTCCCCATGTTTCTAATACATACTAATACATATAGAACTAAAGAGGTTTTTTCACATGTTTTGTTATCCATTCATGTTGCTATTATTATTGTTTCCCCTAATACCTTATGACGCACTACTGACTATTGCTGCCCTTTACTATCTCATTTTCTATAAGAAGCTATTTGGGGTTTCTTTAAATGTTTGGGTTATTTTTTTTTCACATGCTCATTGATGTTTGTATGCATTCTTATTGGTTAGTGTCTGAACCTGTGTCATGAAGTGATGTCCTGAGTATTTCACCTCTTTTATGCTAGGCCCTGACAATATATTAATGCCTGACTTAAATGATTTGTGGGTTAAACCTATGAGCTATAACTTCAGGGTCCTGCCAAGCTGATATGTGAGTACTTTATGTGGAGCCCTTGCTGGTTGGGATCATGGTGTTTATGCTGGTGAACTGCTCAATTTTATTCTGTAAACAGACACTCACTATAGCTCACATTTCTACAGCCCTTATTATATGTTTCTTGGGGCTCTTCTCCACATACACCAGTATTCAGCCAGCTCCCTTAAAATGTAGAATTTTGATAATCCCCCCCTGACACTATATGATCTGCTGAGGAAAGCACTAACATTACATATAAGCTAGGCCATATGGCTCACTCCAAATAGAGGACTCCATCACCAGCCCTGAAGCCGCCCCCCTCCCCCCCCCCTTTTTTTTTGCTCCCCCCCACTGTGTGGTAAGAGATACAAAGTTTATCCTCCACACTCTCTATTTGACAGAGTTAGGCAGTCTCTGTCCTGTCCGTGAAGCCCATGTTAGGATTTGTGCCTGTATTCATGATAAGAATGGTTCTCCGGATCTCACAATTTAAAGAAGTATTATAATCATTGTTCTGTGTTCCAAAGTTAGCAACCTGTATATCCCTAAAATCCTGGTATAGATACTAGCTCATACATGTGTTTATTGTCTATGATTGATCAATTAAAAAGGTGCCTCAGCGGTAGAGGATCTAAGGAAATTATTATAAATGTTTTTACGCTTTTCACAAGAATTAGCTGGACTCCTCTGCGGTTGGTCATATCCCTTTACCTACTAATTTACAGGTTTAAAGGTGAAACAGTGTCTGCAGCTTTGTTATATGATCCATACTGAGAATACTTATTCCTGAGAGTTCTGTCTTCTGATAAGTACCAGTTTCCAGGTCCCATAAGTGGATCTATTTCACATTGTTGACGCTTGTATGGTCTGTTGTTAAATTATAAAAAGGGGCATCATTAGGGTCAATACCGCACTCCTACTATTGTTCAGTGTATTTATGCTTGAATGAAGGAACTGCTGTCATGTAATATTGTTTGAGATATTGCCCTATTTGCTGTGTTTGTACTTTGTTATATTTCATTGCCTCAATAAAAATACTTTAAAAAAAAAAAAAAAAAGCTGGTCAGCCTTGCCAGTCTCCTTGTCAGGAAAAAATAATCTTTATAAAATGTTTATTATTTTCAAAAAAATGTATACACTTAGGATGTTCCCTATGTTAATTAAGAAGACCGACCTATGGAGATTTAACCAATCTTTGAGATACTTTCTTTGGAGGGGGAGAAAAGCAAGAATAAAACTGGTTAATCTATATCAACCCTATTGCAAAGGAGGTCTTGATTTGCCTAATTTGGAATGGTATAATCAAGCAACTATTTTGCTCTTCCCCATCGATTGGTTGTTACAATCTTTTAGATATTCAAATAGAGCTATAGAGGGGCAGATACAAGGTAATGGTCACTTTCCCTCAGGAAATATAGTTGGCATATTTGATAAATGGTCACCCACTAAGCCTCTAACAATTGAAGATTTTTACAACAAAGTCTCTAAGAAACTCTATAATGGTCTCTCTCCTCAATTTATAGAATTATCTGAGTAG
The DNA here is from genome assembly GCF_027579735.1 of Bombina bombina. Classification (NCBI taxonomy): domain Eukaryota; kingdom Metazoa; phylum Chordata; class Amphibia; order Anura; family Bombinatoridae; genus Bombina; species Bombina bombina. The sequence continues at coordinate 434,375,681 of NC_069501.1, read as the reverse complement.
TCGATGCAGGAAGGCAGTTGTAAGAATTAAAGAATTGCTGGATAAAGTTAGTGGATCTGCCTGATTTGGATAGGATAATTCTGAAAAATGTCAAAGAAAATCAGGCTCTTTCCCTTTCAACATATCTGAGAGAAACTCAGTTTAGATTATTGCATAGGGACTACTTGACCCCACGAAGAGTGACTAAGTGGAAAAAACATGTTATCAATGACTGTCTTAAATGTTGTTATCAAGGCCCGGACCTGGGACACTTATTGTGGGACTGCCCTAAACTAACGAATTTTGGTTGAAAGTTGGTAATTTTCTTTCCCAAATAATAAAAATGGAAATACAATTGGCAAAAGAATCTATCCTGTTATTGACAACTCACAACTCATGGAGTAATAAATCTAATTTTATCCTGACAGCAATAATAATTCTTAGAAAATGAATATTCAGTAAATGGATTTGGTCTACTGCCCCCTCGATTGGTGAAGTAAGGAAATTACTGATAAACTCTGCAATAACAGCGGGTTATGACTCTAGATTAGAAATGAAGAAAGATGACTCATTTGGCAAGATCTGGAGTGATTTGGCTCATTATCAAGGAAGAGATTTCTCATTACATTTAGAACAAATTATCAACACCCAAGTGAAGAAGCGGGGCTTAGAGGAGAGGGGGCTTAGCGGGGCCTTAATAAGTTGTTTTTTGTTTTTTTATTTCAAGGAAGGGAAGAGGGATGCAATATTGAGGTCATTTGATTTATAAATATTACTATATAGATCTGATCTGTAAGTTCGGTTGCCATATGAATTCTAAGGTTAATACTTAGGCAAAGAGCTATAGTTATTTGTAAATAATTACTGCCTTTTGGAGTAGAAACTCCACTGTTTGTACTGCTATTTTTCTATATATATAATTATTGTCTCTTGTCTATCGTGTAAACTTGCAAAAAAAAAAAAAAAGAAGACATTTTAAGGCACTTAAATTTACTTCAGTTATTAAATTTACTTTGTTTCTCTATTATCCTTTGTTGAAATGCATATCATCAGCAGCACCAATGCACTACTTTTAGCTAGCTGTTGATTAAACAAATTTGTCTATAGTCATTGGCTCACCAGATGTTATAAACAAGCAGTAAAGCAATAATAAAATGTTCTAACATATTAAAAAAAAAAGAATTGCATAATCAACAAAGTGCACAATAAAAGACAATGCAGTAGTACTTACTCTGAATTTTAAATGAGCAATATATTTTATTTTACAATTTTCAAAATGTACTTAAATTTTGCAAGCCCCCTGTATCATGTGACAGCCATCAGCCAATCACAAACTCAGATACATATACACTTTAAAATTTTATCACATGCCCAGTAGTACCTGGTGTGTTAGAAAATTTGGATGCAAAAATAAAATGCACACTTTTATGATTGGACAGTCTCAAACACAGAGGCGCCCAATGGCCTAATACCATATACACAGAGTGGATACAGGTAAGCAAAATAGATACAAACGGACAGCACCTGAGGGTGCAAACAAGTGGACTGGAACCTCACAGTTGCCCAGCTAACTGGATATGAACAGACAGATATTCAAAGGGGAGTCCCCACTTGTAGATTCCAAGGTGTTCCTATATACAGGGAGAGTGAGCCAACATAGCCCTGCACAAGTTGGTACAAGGGTATGTGTATTATGGAGTTAAGCACACTTATGTGTTCCAAAGCACCTCCAGGTGCAATCAAAGCAGGCTGGAGCTTCTCAGCCACCCAGCTGATTGATTCCAAGGGTTCAGCAGGTTACAAAAAAACTCCCAAAGAGTTCAGGGATGACAAATATCACCAAAAAAACAGCAGCAAGTGTATAGATAAAAAATATATACTTTATTAAAAGCTACGCATTTCTCAGCCGTTATGTGGCTGTTCCCTCAGGCTAATACATAAGATAATAAAAATACACTTGCTACTTATAGGGTGTGAACCCATCTGATTGGTTAATTAGATAATCGGAACCATCTGTGTGACTAGACCTCTTTTTGGTTTTGTTGTCATAGTAATATCTAATACTCAACCCTGATCCTAGAAATGACATTATAAACAGTGTGTAATATATTATATACAAGATAATGCTGTATACATGTCAGAAATGGCCCACTAATGTATACATATTAATCTAAATGTCTTCTATTAGTAAGGACTGACTTTTAACATAAATTAGTAACAAATACATACAAAGTATAATACATAAGATAAAAACATTTGAAACAATTATTTAATATATAATGAGAAATCCTGGATAAAAAAAAACGAGGATCCAGCGAGCTCCAAAAGTTAGGGTTTTATTCAAAAAAGAAGAAAGGCACACACTATATACAGGGTACAAAGAAAAATAATATGAGCTAAAAACAAATAGAAAAAATGCTATGACCCACAGCTCCCTGACGGTCTTATGCGTTTCGGCTGAGAAAATGCCTTAATCATAGACCAATAATGAGAAATCCTATCTAGGTAGCTCTTCCTCTCCACCCCTAAATATACAATACAAATACTTACATATATAAATCCCATTTTATACCATTTCATAAACTGATCCCAATACAATCTCCAACATCAAAACAGCAGATGTAAATAAAAACTTTCACCTTGCGAACAGAGTGACATGGTGTCAATCTTAGTGAGGTATGGTCCGTTCACAAGTTCCAAACAAATGATCCCTTCCTAAGTGGCACACATGATAAGTATAATGGTACTACAAGCACATTTGCAAACTCAATCAGTACAGCGTTTGTAGAACAAAAATGTTATAATTGTTATAACCGATGGTAAACGCGCTGCCAACCTACCTCTCATACGTTCCTTCTAATTCCAAAATAAAGAGGGTTTGTTGGTTATCCAATCACAAGTCTCTATACAGAAAAGAGGATGGAAACAGATGGCAGCGAGCCCGCCACTGGTCAAGGTCCCATCACACGCCCCCACTGCCTCATCCTAGCAGTGTTCATAGTAAACAATAAACTAACAGGCTATCTATTCACCTGATAACTGTCAGAAAGAGATAAGTAGACCTGTGGGTTAATGTGTAAAAAGGAGGCTAAACACTGATTGAAAACTAACTCCCTTATGTGTATACTCATTCATAGGCTACTGTTGCCGATGGGAGATTAAATAGCTAGTGCGAACCTATGTGAAAACTAAAAACAGGGAGGGTTTTAAGGACTCTACACCTATTCTTACAATAAATGTTTAAACTAAAAATAATAAAGTAACGAGTGTATTGTGCACAATGTGAAAAATCGGACCTATAAATGATGAATAAACAATTGTTTGACTGTTAATAATAAACCTAACTCACTGTCAGTAATAAAATATGAACCCCAATATAGACTGATATGAGTAATGCAAATATAAGAGATCTGTGAAAGTATGTGAGAACATGTCAGTGAAATAATTAGAGATCTTGTTAACCTCTACATTAAATGTGTTATTCAACATGTAAATAGACAAAAGAGATAATATTAATAGTCAAAAAAGGATAGACATAAGGATAGACATAAGGATAGACGTAAGACTAATTTAAATATTGCGACTAGAAAGGATCTATATGTGTGTAAAATAAGATGTAAGTGAAACTAATTAAAACCTATATAAAATACTAGTGCCAAGTGTTGAATAACAAAAATACAATTATATCAGAATATGTATATATATGGACATTAATAGTCCTGACTAATACATATGCATACAGTCATACCTACAAGTATGTGCAGGGATCAAATGTCTCTCATCTGACTAGTGTGTTCCCATACTGAACGTGAATTGCCTTAAAGTGAAAGAGATCATAATAAATCCTAATGATTGGTGAGTGGTGATAGATGATAGTACCCTTCAATAAAGGGGACAAAAGCTGATATTGGAAATATAAAATTAATAATAAATATAAATAATAAAAGCTACCCAGCTAATTTAGGGGACAGGTGCAAGTAGATAGCTATAACTCTCCTATTAGTGTAAAGTTTAAATGTTAACAGTGACATAGTGATGTGGTGTCTCATTTGGTCAGATAGTGAAAGTAGCCGTACTAAAACCTAGACACTATATATCATATCTAACCACAAACAGTGAAAAACAAAAATGTAATGATGTCCTATATAAAGGCAGCCATTTCCAAATTCTCGTTAAGTCCCTCTGGTTGGAGTGTCTTTAATTTAGTAATCCAAAAGGATTCTCTACGTCTGAGTGTGAGAAAAGCATTAGTTTGAGATCTACTTATTTGTTCTATTGGAATGATTTTCATCATATTTTTATTTCCTTTATGTAAATGCACACAGTGTCTAGACACATTGTGAGATATAATCTTTTTCTTGAAGTTGTATGCATGTTCACTCCACCTCCATTTTAACTTTCTACAAGTGCGGCAAACGTATTGGGCCCCACATTGTCAGCACAGTAGGTATATAACAAAGATGGATTCACATGTCATATGACTCTTAATTGGAAATCCGTTGTACTGGATTTGAATGATGATGCCCCATGTTCTATGTGTTTACACATCCCACATCATTTTCTAAAACATTTGGACACTCTATTCTTATTTGGATTTTTGGTCAAATCCTTAAAGTAGGATGTGATATCATTTGTTTTTTTTATCCTTTACTACCAGAGTGGTCTTTAGTGTTGGTGTCGAAGTGTTGAACAATTATAACATTTTTGTACTACAAACTCTGTACTGATTGAGTTTGCAAATGCGCTTGTAGTACCATTATACTTATCATGTGTGCCACTTAGGAAGGGATCATTTGTTTGGAACTTGTGAACGGACTATGCCTCACTAAGATTGACACCTTGTCGCTCTGCTCGCAAGGTGAAAGTTTTTATTTACATCTGCTGTTTTGGATGTTGGGGATTGTATTGGGATCAGTTTATCAAATGGTATAAAATGGGATTTTTATATATATATATATATATATATATATATATATATATATATATATGTAAGGATTTGTATTGTATATTTAGGGGTGAAGAGGAATAGCTACCTAGATCGGATTTCTCATTATTTATTAAATAATTGTTTCAAATGTTTGTATCTTATGTATCATACTTTGTATATATTTGTTACTAATTTATGTTTAAAGTCAGTCCTTACTAATAGAAGACATTTAGATTAATATGTATACATTAGGGTGCCATTTCTGACATTTATACAGCATTATCTTGTATATAATATATCACACACTGTTTATAATGTCATTTCTAGGATCAGGGTTGATGGGACCTCGACCAGTGGCGGGCTCCCTGCCATCTGTATCCATCCTCTTTTCGTATAGAGACTTGTGATTGGATAACCAACAAACCCTCTTCATTTTGGAATTAGAAGGGACGTATGAGAGGTAGGTTGGCAGCTTGTTTACCATCGGTTATAACAATTATAACATTTTTGTACTACAAACGCTGTACTGATTGAGTTTGCAAATGCGCTTGTAGTACCATTATACTTATCATGTGTGCCACTTAGGAAGGGATCATTTGTTTGGAACTTGTGAACGGACCATACCTCACTAAGATTGACACCATGTTCCTCTGTTCGCAAGGTGAAAGTTTTTATTTACATCTGCTGTTTTGATGTTGGAGATTGTATTGGGATCAGTTTATCAAATGGTATAAAATGGGATTTATATATGTAAGTATTTGTATTGTATATTTAGGGGTGGAGAGGAAGAGCTACCTAGATAGGATTTCTCATTATTGGTCTATGATTAAGGCATTTTCTCAGCCGAAACGCATAAGACCGGCAGGGAGCTGTGGGTCATAGCATTTTTTCTATTTGTTTTTAGCTCATATTATTTTTCTTTGTACCCTGTATATAGTGTGTGTGCCTTTCTTCTTTTTTGAATAAAACCCTAACTTTTGGAGCTCGCTGGATCCTCGTTTTTTTATCCAGGATTTCTCATTATATATTAAATAATTGTTTCAAATGTTTTTATCTTATGTATTATACTTTGTATGTATTTGTTACTAATTTTTGTTAAAAGTCAGTCCTTACTAATAGAAGACATTTAGATTAATATGTATACATTAGGGTGCCATTTCTGACATGTATACAGCATTATCTTGTATATTATATATTACACACTGTTTATAATGTCATTTCTAGGATCAAGGTTGAGAATTAGATATTACTATGACAACAAAACCAAAAAGAGGTCTAGTCACACAGATGATTCCGATTATCTAATTAACCAATCAGATGGGTTCACACCCTATAAGTAGCAAGTGTATTTTTATTATCTTATGTATTAGCCTGAGGGAACAGCTACATAACGGCTGAGAAATGCGTCACTTTTAATAAAGTATATATTTTTTATCTATACACTTGCTGCTGTTTTTTTGGTGATATTTGTCATCCCTGAACTCTTTGGGAGTTTTGTTGTAACCTGCTGAACTCTTGGAATCAGTCAGCTGGGCTGCTGAGAAGCTCCAGCCTGCTTTGATTGCACCTGGAGTTGCTTTGGAACATGTAAGTGTGCTTATCTCCATAATACACATACCCTTGTACCAAATTGTACTGGACTATGTTGGCTCACTCTCCCTGTATATAGGAACACCTTGGAATCTACAAGTGGGGACTCCCCTTTGAATATCTGGCTATTCATATCCAGTTAGCTGGGCAACTGTGAGGTTCCAGTCTACTTGTTTGCACCCTCAGGTGCTGTCCGTTTGTGAGTATCTATTTTGCTTACCTGTATCCACTCTGTGTAATTGGTATTAGGCCATTGGGCACCTCTGTGTTCTTCTCTCCTAGACTATTCATATTATCAGGATCCTGACTCTCCTATGACAGAGAGCTGACCATTTCATTTTTTGGAGAACTCTCCTCCTTCTGGACTCTGTTTGTATGGACTATAATTTGCATGCTTATTATTGTTTTTAAGTATTATTTTTGATTTGTGCAAAAAATATGTGCAAAAAAAACAAGAGCGCAAACTCCGACTCAAGTGTAGTTTTATTTAAACACACAATAAGCGCTAACAAATATGCACTTACTGGATATAAAATGATAAAAAGCTTATAAAGTCCACTGAGCTGCTGCAGATATTTAAGGCCACTTTACGGTTCTGTGTGGTTCCTGCTACGTGTCAACTATCTTGACAGGATCACCATGGGATCACCGTTGTTGCTGTTCCATATTATATTATACATCTGTTAAGAGTGCCCCCTGGAGGATTGGTGTGTCTAGTACACATTATATCTTCTTTAAAGGAACAGTATACACTCATTTTCATATAACTGCATGTAATAGACACTACTATAAAGAATAAGATGCACAGATACTGATATAAAAATCCAGTATAAAACTGTTTAAAAACTTACTTAGAAGCTGTCAGTTTGGCTCTGTTGAAAAGGTAGCTGGAAAGCCCACTGCAAGTGGCAAATAAGACACTCCCCCCTCCCCCTTCTTTTGCATATGAAAAGACCCTTTACACAAACAGGAGCAAGCTGGAGAAGGTAGCTGACAGTATTCACATAAAACTTTGGGGCTTGGTTAGGAATCTGAAAATCAGAGCAATGTTATTTAATAATAAGCAAAACTATACATTTATTTAAAAAAAAAAACCTTTATGGGCTATATAAATAGATCATCTACAAAACATTTATGCAAAGAAAAAATGAGTGTATAATGTCCTTTTAAGTCTCATAAAATGACATCCTCTATCTAAATTATGAAAGTTTAATATATACTTTTGTGTCCTTAAACTGTTACTTTAACCAGTAGGTCTAAAACTGTGATTATACAATTTAATTGTTTTATTAGAAATCAGCATATAAGCACTGCATTGAAAACAATATGAATACAAAGCAAATGCTTTAAAGGCTTTTAACCCCTTAATGACCGAGGACGTACGCCACACGTCCTCAGAAAAAAGGCAGTTAACGCCTGAGGACGTGTGGCGTACGTCCTCGGTTTGGAAAGCAGCTGGAAGCGATCCTCATCGCTTCCAGCTGCTTTCCGGTTATTGCAGGATGCCTCAATATCGAGGCATCCTGCAATAACAATTTGTACCCCTCTGGTGCAGAGAGAGCCACTCTGTGGCCCACTCTACACCGGCCATCGATGGCCGCAATCGTTGGTGGGTGGGAGCTGCAGTGGGAGGCGGGTGGGCGGCCATCGATGGCTTCAGATACACAGAGGGGGGCGGGATCGGGGGCGGGAGAGTCAGGGGCGCGCACAGACACGCGCGCGTGCACGTGGGATCGGTGGGCGGGCGCGTGCACGGGAGGGAGCGGGTGGGAACCGCTTACACTACAGAAATAATTATGTAGTAAGTGGGAGGAAGAGGGGGAGTAAATGCCCCCAAAAACTAATCTACGGGTTGTGGGTGGGGGTGGGGGTAGGGGTTGGTCGTGGGGAAGCTACACTACAGCAAAATGTAAAAAAAAAAAATACAAAAAGAGGAAAAAATGTTGTTAACTGGGTACTGGCAGACAGCTGCCAGTACCCAAGATGGCCCCCAATAAGGCAGGGGGGGGTTAGAGAGCTGTTTTTGGGGGGGATCAGGGAGGTTGGGGGCTAAGGGGGGATCCTACAAAGTAGCATATGTAAATATGCTAAAGATGTATTTAAAAAAAAAAAAAAAAAAAAACTTTTATTTTAGTACTGGCAGACTTTCTGCCAGTACTTAAGATGGCGGGGACAATTGTGGGGTGGGGGAGGGAAGGGAGCTGTTTGGGAGATATCAGGGGGTCTGATGTGTCAGGTGGGAGGCTGATCTCTACACTAAAGCTAAAATTAACCCCGCAAGCTCCCTACAAACTACCTAATTAACCCCTTGACTGCTAGCCATAATACATGTGTGATGCGCAGCAGCACTTTGCGGCCTTCTAATTACCAAAAAGCAACCCCAAAGTCATATATGTCTGCTATTTCTGAACAAAGGGGATCCCAGAGAAGCATTTACAACTATTTGTGCCATAATTGCACATGCTGTTTGTAAATAATTTCAGTGAGAAACCTAAAATTGTGAAAAATTTAGCGTTTTTTTTAATTTGATTGCATTTGGCGGTGAAATGGTGGCATGAAATATACCAAAATGGGCCTAGATCAATACTTGGGGTTGTCTACTACACTACACTGAAGCTAAAATTAACCCTAGAAGCTCCCTACATGCTCCCTAATTAACCCCTTCACTGCTGGGCATAATACACGTGTGGTGCGCAGTCGCATTTAGCAGCCTTCTAATTAGTAAAAAGCAAAACCAAAGCCATATATGTCTGCTATTTATGAACAAAGGGGATCCCAGAGAAGCATTTACAACCATGTATGCTATAATTGCATAAGTTTTTTGTAAATAATTTCAGTGAGAAACCTAAAGTTTGTGAAAAAAATTGTGAAAAAGTGAACATTTTTTTTTATTTGATCGCATTTGGCGGTGAAATGGTGGCATGAAATATACCAAAATGGGCCTAGATGAATACTTTGGGATGTCTTCTAAAAAAAAATATATACATGTCAAGGGATATTCAGGGATTCCTGAAAGATATCAGTGTTCCAATGTAACTAGCGCTAATTTTGAAAAAAAGTGGTTTGGAAATAGCAAAGTGCTACTTGTATTTATGGCCCTATAACTTGCAAAAAAAGCAAAGAACATGTAAACATTGGGTATTTCTAAACTCAGGACAAAATTTAGAAACTATTTAGCATGGTTTTTGTTTGGTGGTTGTAGATGTATAACAGATTTTGGGGGTCAAAGTTAGAAAAAGTGTGTTTTTTTCTATTTTTTCCTCATATTTTATAATTTTTTTTATAGTAAATTATAAGATATGAGGAAAATAATGGTATATTTTGAAAGTCCATTTAATGGCGAGAAAAACGGTATATAATATGTGTGGGTACATTAAATGAGCAAGGGGAAAATTACAGCTAAACACAAACACCGCAGAAATGTAAAAATAGCCTTGGTCCCAAACGGACAGAAAATGGAAAAGTGCTGTGGTCATTAAGGGGTTAAACTATTAATCTATCAGCAAAATGTGTAACATGGTTTTGCAGTCCAGGGAAATACCCCTTAAAAAGACTCTTGAGTTTTTGATCTTTACTCTTCTTCTATGAACGATATGAGCAAATTTAAATGATGACTTGCACTGTTTAAGACATCGTTTTGCAGTGCATGATTAAAGATTTTGGGCCTGATTACAAGTGGCACGCTAACAGTTCTGCACAAGCAAAAAGGATTTATTGCGGCTGTTTTGCACGCCTCAGATTTAATGCTCGTGTTACAAGTTGAAAGTTAACGCATGTCAGGGTAGCGCTTTAATTTTTTATTTCATGATAGAGCATGCAATTTTAAGCAACGTTCTAATTTATTCCTTTTTATAATTTGTTCTTCATTCTCTTGGTATCTTTGTTTGAAAAAGCAGGAACATAAGCTTAGCAGCCGGCCAATTTTTGGTTCAGCACGCTGGTTAGCGCTTGCTGATTGGTGGCTAAATTTGGGTTTATTATCCCTTTAACTGTATAGCAAAACAAAAAAGTATTACAAAACACATAAAAATATAATGAAAAGTACAGTTACACTCGTAATAACACTATCTAATAAAAATGAGTATCTAAAAAAAATTGCACAAAAAAGTTATATGAGATATGAGATATGAGGTCTCCGGTGTTAGAAAAAAAAGGCAGACAAAAGGCATTTACATAGAGATACATACATATACTGTACGTGTCTAATATGTATGTGTATATTTATATATACTGTATATATATATATATATATATATATATATATATATATATATGTGTGTGTCTATATATATATATATATATATATATATGTGTGTGTGTCTGTATATGTATACATATGTATTATTTATGTATTTATATGTGTATATATGTATTTACAGACATATATACACATATCAACACATAAATACATATGAATACATATATAGAAGTGATTTGGAGCCCTTTGCAGTAAAGTAGATGAAAACATAAAAAAGCATGTTTATGCAATATTCATATACAGGTAGCCCTCAGTTTACGCCGGGGTTAGGTTCCTGAAGGAATGGTTGTAAATCGAAACCGTTGTAAATTGAAACCCAGTTTATAATGTAAGTCAATGGGAAGTGAGGGAGATAGGTTCCAGGCCCCTCTCAAAATTGTCATAAGTAACCCCTAATACATTATTTTTAAAGCTTTAAAATGAAGACTTTAAATGCTAAACAGCATTATAAACCTAATAAAATAATCACACAACACAGAATATATAATTAAACTAAGTTAAATGAACAAAAACATTTGCTAAACAGCATTATAAACCTAATAAAATAATCACACAACACAGACTTCATTTGCATTTTTCTGCAAACAGTTCTTTCTATGCATTCCAAACTGGACTGATTTATAGACAGGAAGATCTTGTTCCTTTGAAATCTGCTCGATAGCTCAGGTCTGGTTAAACTGATTCATTTCAGCTTGCTTGGCTTGGCTGCAACACAAGCGGACAGCTCCACCTACTGGCTATTTTAATAAATGCACTGCTTGTCAATGCTTTTCAATAGCAGTCACATGACTGAAAAAAAAGGTTGTTATTCTGAAACGGTGTAAATTGAACCGTTGTAAAACGAGGGCCACCTGTATAATAAAGTGCTATACTGTTTATATACTGTATATATCTATACCTATATAAAATCAACTATATATATAGGTATAGATGTATATCTTAGCAAAAAAATCAGATATGTAGAAATATGTATTTAAGAGTAAATATAACACATTCTGCTTTGTGAAGAACATAGGAATGTGAAATATTCATATTTTCATGTCAGGTTAGCGCACTTGAGAATATCCCATCAGGGTTAGCGCACATAGGGTTTTTTTCACACTTTTCACGCTCCATTAAAGTCTATGGAGGAATTTGTTATCGGGTTAGTGGTTAGTGCACAAGCGAAAAAACGTTTTACTTTCAAGTTGTAATATGAACGCTACCCGACCGCTCCACTTGTAATCTGGCCCTTTATGGGGAATTCAGTTAACATTTTGCGACCCTTTAATACTTAAATGGACAGTAAACACCATGCAATTACAAAACATTTATTTTGTCTTGCAATAGAATAACACATACAAACATTTTAAAAACAAACATAACAGTATTTGCAGCAATTAATTTTCAATATTCAAATCCTCCCACCACTTTCCTTATTTGGAGGAGCTTGATAAAAAGGCTAGATACAGTGATTAAAGGGACAGTCTACTTGAAAATGTTTATTGTTTAAAAAGATAGATAATCCATTTATTACCCATTCCCCAGTTTTGCAAAACCAACACAGTTATAATAATACACGTTTTACCTCTGTGATTAACTTCTATCTAAGCATCTTCTGACAGCCCCCTTATCTCAGTTCTTTTAACAGACTTGCATTTTAACCAATCAGTGCTTACTCATAATTAAAGGGACAGTCTAGGCCAAAATAAACTTTCATGATTCAGATAGAGCATGTAATTTTAAACAGTTTTCCAATTTACTTTTATCACCAATTTTGCTTTGTTCTCTTGGTATTCTTAGTTGAAAGCTTAACCTAGGAGGTTCATATGCTAATTTCTTAGACCTTGAAGCCCACCTCTTTCAGATTGCATTTTAACAGTTTTTCACCACTAGAGGGTGTTAGTTCACGTATTTCATATAGATAACACTGTGCTCGTGCACAAGAAGTTATCTGGGAGCAGGCACTGATTGGCTAGACTGCAAGTCTGTCAAAAGAACTGAAAAAAGGGGCAGTTTGCAGAGGCTTTGATACAAGATAATCGCAGAGGTTAAAAGTATATTATTATAACTGTGTTGGTTATGCAAAACTGGGAAATGGGTAATAAAGGGATTATCTATCTTTTAAAACAATAAAAATTCTGGTGTAGACTGTCCCTTTAACTCCATGGGAGTGAGCACAATGTTATCTTTATGGCACACATGAACTAGCACTGTCTAGCTGTGAAAAACTGTCAAAATGTACTGAGATAACAGGTGGCCTTCAAGGTCTTAGAAATTAGCATATGAGCCTACCTAGGTTTAGCTTTCAACAAAGAATACCAAGAGAACAAAGCAAATTTGATGACAAAAGTAAAATGGAAAGTTGTTTAAAATTGCATGCCCTATCTGAATCACGAAGGTTTAATTTTGACTAGACTGTCCATTTAACTTAGTACTAATTGAATTGTTTTTCAGTTTTTATCTGTTAAAGCCAAATAGGGGAAGATATGTAGCAGGGTCATTCTTGAGAAGTTAGTAGAGTGCTTTAAGAATTAGAAATTCCATAATTTTCAGAGCTAAATTCTATGATTAGATATTTCAGAGGCTCAAACGTGAAGACCAATAACCTTAAATTGCTTGCTTTAGGATGAGTTCCCACTCAATGTGTAGTTGCCTTTTGGGCACTTGTGTATTTCATAACATAGGAACTTTATGTATATCAGCCTGAAACCATCCAAAATTACAATACAACCATTACATTCTCTTCTGAACATGGAAAAAAGCCAGCCCCAGTCTCTCATTTTAGCTTTTATGGGATTCATTGCTAGAGCATTGATTGTCAACCATATTATGTGTATAGCCTGGGTTGCATATGGTTTCTATCACTGAAGTTAATCTCTTTATTATTATTATCATTATCATTTATTTGTAGAGCGCCAACAGATTCCGCAGCGCTAAAATGTTCTTAGTTATACTTATTGTGAACTTTTTATATATAACTTTATTTTTTTTTACATTATTTTCATTTAGTATAATGTTCTTTTTTTAATACTGATGCTCTTGAGATGTCACAGAAAGATACAACACAAATTAGGAGGGTCACACACATTTCAAAATTGCTCAAAGGAGAATCAAAAACAAACCGCTAAAAGGGATATTAAACATTAAATCCATTTTATACGTTTAGTATATAAGTATAATATTGAGGTTATTCACCACCTCCCTATAGTCATTGGTGCCACCATATTGAAATCTAGCTTTCACTGCATTCCAGTGCTGATTTGTTTGCACATGTGCAGCAACTCTCCTTCAGATACCTGCAGTGTAACTTCGGTTCCAAAATGGCAGCCCCCATAATTAGAGGGAGGTGCATTAAATGTATTTAGTGTATAATGTCCTTTTAAGGCACAGTGGGCAAATGGTCCATGTCAGATTTTGTACTGATAGGGTGACAAAACCAGAGGAAAGAATGCACAAAGCACAGTCAGAAATTTTCTTGTAACAAACTGACATATTGCAACTATATTTTGTTCCCCTACTAAAGTTTCAGCCTCCTTTACATCAATTTCATTAACTATATAAAACTGACCCTGTCCAAGACGAAATATCAGTTAATTACCCTCTGAAATATACTGTCAATCTCAGACTATCAAGCAGTTGCACACTTTACCCAGTCTCTGATAAACTTGTCTGTCATTCTGTTGTTTGCATTTGGAAATGGTTAACTTTAAATAAATCCTGACATGGAGTTTATGTCCCAAAGGAATTACTCACACTACACTAATAAGGCCTCTAAAAATGAACTGAGTCTAGGGGTTAGCTGTTTTCCTTGCACAAAATAGAAGTATTTGTTATTTTGATGTTCTATACAGTATAGCTCTCCTGTATAAAATGCACAAGGGGCTAAAAGAGGCTGCATCCTCAGTATAACATGAAAAACACTCTGCCCTGTGAAGCTGCATTCATTCTCCATCATTTTTTTTCCTGTATATATTTTCTTCTATTAATATTCTTTAATGCGTTTTAAGAATTTTTGCATAATAGTTTAGCCACATACACATGCAACATTAAAGGGAAAAAATGGCCATTTGGTGACTAAAGTGGCCCTCTGCATACGTTTTTGTGCTCCAAGGAAGAAAAAAAAAACGTGACTAAGAATGTGTTAGTTTTTGGGACCCAAGTTAACTAAAAATGTGTTCTTTGCTGTGGTCACAACTCAAAAGAGCCCTCTAGAGGAGAGAGCAGCAGACCCTGCAACCTTACCTAAATCTGTGCCACTGTACATTTTCAGAAAATATATTTGTTTGTTTAATCATAAATTAAAATGTGGTCCTAAAAGGGACAGTACATTCAAATTAAACTTTCCTAATTCAGATATGGACCCTATTTATCAAAGAGAACCTGTACGCACACCTTCAGGGCATCCGGAACACCATCAGCTGCTCAAATTTAAGATTTTACAAGCAATTGATCATGCAATACCACCCCCCAGCTCTCAAGCAATCAATTGTGTGAAAACAAGGCTTCTCAGTCATCCCAGATGAATGAGTCTTACAACTGCTGCTTCTTAACATGTCTGCAACCTCAGAGGTCGCTGACATGTTAAGACGCAGCAGTTATAAGACGGGTACTTCTTTCGGTTGCAGGCTTGCATGAGCAAGTCTGCGCTGAAATGGCCCCAAAGCCATTTGTGTAAAGTGTTTTATGCTAAAGTTGTATTCAAATAGTATAGCAAAGAAGTAAATGACAAACTCTACTACTTGAGCTGATTTTTTGTGTTATCCAACGTGAATTTTTTTAATAGCGCCATAGAAGTCTATTATGTAAGGAAATTAGCACACTAGAATAACCTTGGACTTGTAATATGAGCATGTAATAACTTGTAATATGGAAGTGCTTTGGTTATAAGAACTCTAGATTGTATTTTATATTAAATAAATACATAAGATACCTTGATAAAACTCATGTTGGGTTAAAGCACATGAAGAATAAGTGTACTCCTGTATAGCTTATGTGTGCAAACCAAAAAGGGGTACACTAATTCTTCATGTGCGCTAGCCCAATATGAGTTTAAATAAGGTGTCCCTCTTCAGAAAAAGAGTAGTAGGGAAGCATCTGTCAAGTATAGGCCATTCAGTTTGAACTCAATTGCAGGGAAATTAATTGAATCTTTTTTAAAGGAAAGACTTTTGTATTACCTTCAGATAAACAACCTAGAGGTCCAGTGACAGCATGGTTTCACTACTGGAAGACCATATCAGACTAATCTAATTGATTTTTTTACCATGTAACTAAATTAATAGATGGATATAGACTTCAGCAAAGCATTTGACAGTCCCACACAAAAATATTATTCGCAAAATATATTGCCTTGGAATAGATGCAAAGATTGTAAAGTGGGTAGAATTCTGGCTTAAAGATTGAAAGCAGAGGCTTTCAATTAATGAAGTATATTCAAATGAGGCGTGAGTTACTAGTGGTGTTTCCCACGGGTCAGTTCTTGGGTCTCTTTTGTTCATCAATGATATTGGAAGAGGCCTCCAGGGAAAGGTGTGCTTGTTTGCTGATGGTTTAAACACTTTGTTACAAAGTTAATGTTCCAGGAATGGTGGATCAAATGAGCAGTGATTTAAACAAAAAAAAACTGGAGGACTGGGCAAATAAATAAGATCTAAAATGTATTATTACCAAGAGCAAAATTATGCATGTATGACTCAAAAACCAAAATGCCAATTACAGTCACAATGGTACATCACTGATTATAACTAAAGAGTTATATTTCAGAATTATTATTTCAGATGATTTAAAATTTGGTAGTGCATGATGTTAAGGTCAGTAGAATACTTGAATTGTTGCATTGGGAAAGGTATTAGCAGCATAGATAACAAGGTTCTTATGCCACTTTACAGATCAATAGTTAGGCCTCATATGGAACAATGTATACAGCTCTGGAGATCATGGGGCATATTTATCAAGCTCCGCTGCTCCATAACTTGTCCGCCTGCTCTGAGGCGGCGGACAGAAATCAACCCGATCAAATACGATCGGGTTGATTGACACCCCCTGCTAGTGGCCGATTGGCTACGAATCTGCAGGGGGCGGCATTGCACTAGCAGTTCACAAGAACTGCTGGTGCAATGATAAATATTTATCGATGTGCAGCGATGTGCAGCGGACTTGATACGTGATTTCATATCATGTCAGCTCGCACATTGATAAATATACCCCCAAATCTAAATAACTAGAATTTGTACAAAGGAGGGTTTCTAAAACTGTACAATGTCTAAAATATAAAACATAAATAAAAAAGACTCTATGATGTAAGCATGCATGGTTTAGAGGAAAGAAGGGAAAGAGGTGACATGATACAAAACCTTCAAATATCTGAAGTGTCTTGATAAAGTAGATGTTGGAAGCATTTTCTACAAAATAAGAATTACCAAAGTAATGGTTCACAATATTAAAGGGGCATGAAACCCAACATTTGTCTTTCATGATTCAGATAGAGAATACAATTGTAAAAAAGTTTCCAATTTACTTCTATTACCAAATTTTCTTTGTTGTCTAGTGCCTTTGCTAAACTGCTGCCATATGTTACTACAGGCACATGCACACTCCTGAGCTATTACTTTCCTGCTTTTCAATAAAGAATAACAAGAACAACAAGAAAACAAAGAAAATTTGATAAAAGTAGTAAAATTGAATGTTGTTTAAAATTATACGATCTAGACTTGTGTGCGGTGAAAAAAATTTGTTTCGGTTAGTTTCGGATCGATTCGAATTCAGATACATTCGAATGCATTCGTTTCGGATTCGTTCGGATTCATTCGGATTCGAATAATTTCGGATATATTCAGATGTATTCGGTTCGGATTCGATTTGGAAATTCGGAAGTTCGGTATGTGTTAGGTGGGATGTGCTGTGTATTAGACTAGTATTATGTACTGTAATATTACGTGTAACCCATAGCAGAGTGAAATAAACTAATATACAGTACAATACTAGCGTAATTGTGATTAGTCTATGGCCATCCGAATGTTACGAATAAATCCAAACTAATTCAGATTTATACGTTAGATTCAGTGCTACAGTAATTCATAAATTCGAATCGATCCGAATCTCCGAATTCGACAAATTCGTCTGAATTTAAATTCGGAACTAAACGAAACGCACATGTCTAATACGATCTATGTGAATCATGAAAAAAAAATTGTGGGTTTTAGGTCTATAAAAGAGGGGAGCTAATTCAAGAGAAATGTGAGGAAGCATTTTATTACTTACAGAAAGGATGGTGGATTCATGAAAAAAAACTTCCCACATTAGTGGTAAACACAAAGACCATGGGGGATATTTATCAAAGGTCTGGCGGACCTGATCCGACAGTGTGGATCAGGTCCACCAGACCTCCGTATTAAGCATTACACCAGCAGTTCTTGTGAGCTGCTGGTGCAATGCCACCCCCTGCAGATTGGCCGCCAGCAGGGAGGTGTTAATCAACCCGATTGTACTTGATCGGGTTGAATTGCGGTGATGTCTGTCCGCCTGCTAAGAGCAGGCGGACAGGGTTATGAGCAACTTGATAAATGGACCCCCATAAAATAATTAAAAAAATGCCTGGGACACTCATAAGGATAATCTAAGAAATAAGCAACATGTAAAATGGGTTGACTTTATAGACCATTTTGGTTCTTATCTACCATCAAATTCTATGTTTATATTTGTAAAGCACCTAACTGCTTGCACTCTATTTGTAATCTAGGCCATAATGCACTGCAGCCATAGTTAATGACCTGAAATTGCTGATATTTTGTGTGTGTGTGTGGGGGGGGGGGTTAACGTCAACTGGGAAAACTGAGGCAAAGATGGTATAGTAGGTCAAACAGTATATAATCATAATTTGTTCATATATGTTGAATTTGGTCATAAAAGTAAGATTTAGACCTGGAAATACTTTTAAACACGAGTCTACAAATAGAGCATACAAATTATATTATTATGATAAGCACAGAAATATTTTTGTGTACTGTAGGTTCGTGTCTAAAGTTACTTGCCTGAGGTCAGAATAGTACAGAACATAAACAAGCCCATCTGTTTTAAAGCCCTTAAGCAATAGGTCAAACAATTTAATTTCTATAAATATCTCCACTTATTTTTCTTCAGTTCCTAATGTTTAGGAGGCTGTTTTAAATTCACAAGAGTCTTTGGAATACATTTTTTTCACCACTGAACAGGTATGACTCCCAAATACTGCAATATGTATTCAAAAGAACAGGTTTAAAAATGAGTAAATATATTACGTGTTCTGAAATTTAGAAATCTTTAATTTGACACAGAAGTCAGTTCACACCCTTAATTTTTTATTTTATTTTAATGAGCCATCTGTATGCTCTGCACATTACTTTTCATGGAATTGAAACAGCCATGTCCCCATGTGAGACAAGATATGAATGAAGCAAATATTGCAAGAATTGGTTTATGCTGCTGTACAAGAAGTTACTTTTCGGGGGCTAAGATCACTTTATTTTGTGCCTTTTGTTTTGTTTTTTTATAATATGCCCTTTAAAGGGATATTAATCAGTGCTCCTCTAGTAAAAAAAAAAAAGTTAAACCAAAGTAAAGATAAAAATAGACACCAACTGATAATGTTAAAATACAGCAAACAACTTGTTTTCTTGATAAATGAGCACAAATTCTCAGTGTAGCCTCTGCCCACAGCTATATCAGAGAGCTACTTTTAAAGAACTTAGATTACATGGTCTCATGATTTTTGCAGCAAATGTCCTATATCAGTGATTGCGATCCTTGACACTCCAGATGTTTCAGAACTACATTTCCCATTATGCTCGGCTGGACTTCAGAGTGCCTAAGCGTCATGGGAAATATAGTTCTAAAACATCTGGAGTGATGAATAATACATATTGCAATGACCTCTATTACATATAACCCACTGCTTAGTGTTTGTTTTTTTGCTTTTTTTATTACAACAATGAAACTGACTGTTTTATATCCCTTTACATACGGGAAATATATATGGATGTTCATTGTCCCTTTAAAAAATAAAAATCCCTATGCTGTATTATTGAGAATAGCATCCAACTCTGTATAAAAATAAAATAAAAATGACTGTATCGCCATTAGTGAATTGCACTTGATAAGAGGAACCCAAATTTAAAGCATTTGCCGGAAGCTTTTTTTGTTACCACCATTTGCTGGCTTCTTGATAAATAGTCCCCTATTTTATAATGCTACTAATAGCTTCTTCCTACAGCAATATGCTCAATCAATTCTTGACAGTGGGCTTTCCCTCCAGCTTTAATCTGATTTAATAGTGCAGTTGCTTTTTTTTTCAGGAGCTGTAATAAAGTGAAAGCATTCGGCCATGTAACACCCACTCCATCATTTGAATGAAGCCATACGTTTGAAGCAGAGGTCACTCACTATAAGTTATTTATATCAATCATTTGACCAGGATTTCTTGGGTTTGTATGAATGCATAGATCGAAGAAGTGTCACAGATATGCTCAAGGTTGCAGGACAAGTGTAAGTTTATTGAAGGAAAGAACATAAGATTTTGTCAAGATAAAGCTCTGAGGCTTAAGCAAAATATCACTCATTTCTTTGAATAAGTCAACACAAAGCACTGGACATTTATGTTTCTATGTGAGGGCCCAATTCTTTAAAGTGCTACATTCTGGCAAAACAACTATATCTATAAAGATCTGTCAGGTCCTTCATAGGATTCTGGAAAGGCAAACATAAGTGGTTTTCCATATGTTTTTGAAATTGAAGGAAATAAACATGAAATATAATATAATTCTTAAGAAATAAGCATTTTAAAAATCACCTATAAAGTAGTACAAATTGTAATTAAAATATGCACTTAAAAAGTGTACTTAAAATATGCAGTCAGTTTCATGTTAAAAGTATACAGCAAAATTCTATTTAAAATTATGCAGTAAAATTCTTATTTAGTACACAGGAAAAAGAATATTTAATCTACACTTAAAAAAAGATATTTAAGCCCACATTTATGAAGCTGCATGAACAGCTTTGGGGCTATTTTAATGCAGACTCAATCATGAACAAGTAGTAAAGCTGCTGTTTCTTAACATGTCCGCAACCTCAGAGGTTACAGATGTCAGACAACCTGGATTCATTTGTCCAGAATGACTGACAAACCATTCTACCATCTTAAATTCTGGTAGCTGATGCTGCTCCCGTAGCCTGAAGAAAGAATAAGAAATGGGGTGGCATAATGTATAATGTAATTTCAAAAGGCAAAGTTATACTATACTGATAAGTAAAAAATGAAAAGAATGTTTTATTTTTTAATATAAAATGAGTCTTTGGTTAATGGGCTGTAAAGGCGTATCCAAAGTTCTCTCACATGTGTCATATTAACACTTTATGCCTGTAGGCTTCACTGGATTCTTTTTTAATATAACTGTTTTTATTAGTTTTTAAAGAAAAATATACATCGGATCTATATCAAAGTAAAACAACAATAGGTGAATTAAATATAACATTCACTTAAGGATAACAGCATATGTGTCATCGCTCATAAAGAGTAAGGTTGTACTTATGAAGAATAATTATAAAAAAAAGAGAAGAAAATAAAGGAGACGTAAGGAGAAAACTATATATATATACTGTATATATATATATATATATATATATATATATATATATATATAGTACCTTGCTTGTACTGGGTTGGACACCCTTTTCCCTTTAGAGGTGCCTTAATTCCTCATGCCATAGATTCAGCAAGGTGTTGGAAACATTCTTCAGACATTTTGGTCGATATTGACATGATAGCATCACGCAGTTGGTGCAGATTTGTCGGCTGCACATCCTTGACGCGAATCTCTTGTTCCACCACATCCCAAAGGTGCTCTATTGGATTGATATCTTGTGACTGTGGAGGCCATTGGAGAACAGTGAACTCATTGTCATGTTCAAGAAACCAGTTTGAGATGATTTGAGCTTTGTGAAATGGTGCATTATCCTGCCTGAAGTAGCCATCAGAAGATGGGTACACTGTAGTCATAAAGGGATAGACATGTTCAGTAACAATACTCAGGTAGGCCATGGCATTTAAACAATGCTCAATTGGTACTAAGGGGCCCAAAGTGTGCCAAGAATATATCCCCACACCATTACACTACCACCACCAGCCTGAACCGTTGATAGAAGGCAGGATGGATCCATGCTTCCATGTTGGTTACACCAAATTTTGACCCTACCATCTGAATGTCACAACTGAAATCGAGACTCATAAGACCAGGCAACGTTTTTCCAATCTTCTATTGTCCAATTTTGGTGAGCCTTTGTGAATTTTAGCCTCAGTTTACTGTTCTTAACTGGCAGGAGTGGCACTTTGTGTGGTCTTCTGCTGCTGTAGCACATCTGCTTCAAGGTTTGATGTGTTTTGTTTTGTAACGAGTCACTTAAATCCTCATTCTTCCTCATTCTCATGCTTGGTTTGAACTTCAGCTAATTATCCTCACCACATCTAGATGCCTAAATACATTGAGTTGCTGCCATGTGATGAGCAATTTGTGTTATCAAGCAATTGAACAGATATACCTAATAAAGTAGCCGGTGAGTATATATATATATATATATATATACATTGCACACAGAGAAAGTCCAGCACTCACTTACAAGCTCTCAGCTAAGATTAAAAGCAAAAATGGAAGAGTTAGTTACCCCATCTGGCCAAATTGGATAAGCCCAGGTACCACATCAAGGTTTCCTCCAAAACATGAGTCCCTAAACAGCCACACAATGCAAGCTCTCAATCCAACAAACTGGGAACAAGTGAAGGGTGCACAGGCTTATGTAATCACCCTAGACATATACAGAAAACACGGAAGGGGACTGCACTCTCAGACCGGACCGGGTACACATCCCATGACCCTGTAACATGCACAGCCCTGGGTGCACAATATCACTCTCAGGAGGCTGCACTGTCCCCAGAGTCACAGGCAGTTAACCCAAGACAGGTCTGGGTGCAAGGCCCATAGGGAAAATTACAAAACAAATTAATACAGGACACAGAGAAAGACCTGTCTGGGGTTAACTGCCTGTGACTCTGGGGACAGTGCAGCTTTCTGAGAGTGCTATTGTGCACCCAGGGCTGTGCATGTTGCAAGGTCATGGGATGTGTACCCGGTCCGGTCTGAGAGTGCAGTCCCTTTCCGTGTTATATATATATATATATATATATATATATATATATATATAAAACAAACATAGAATACTCGGGCACTTCTTAGGATAAAACGTTGAAGTTTATTTGTACATGTTTTAAAACCAGGCAAAGTCAATGTTCGTGTGAAGTCTCCAACTTAGAGACTAGGGCCTCTAGTTATTAAGGTCTGGCGGACCTGATCCGACACTGCGGATCAGGTCCGCCAGACCTCGCTGAATACGGCGAGCAATACGCTTGCCATATTTAGCATTGCACCAGCAGCTCACAAGAGCTGCTGGTGTAACGCCACCCCCTGCAGACTTGCGGCCAATCGGCCGCCAGCAGGGGGTGTCAATCAACCCGATCGTACTCGATCGGGTTGATTTCCGGCGATGACTGTCCGCCTGCTCAGAGCAGGCGGACAGGTTATGGAGCAGCAGTCTTTGTGACCATTGCTTCATAACTGCTGTTTCTGGCGAGTCTGAAGACTCACCAGAAACAGAGGCCATCAAGCTCCTTACGGAGCTTGATAACTAGAGGCCAAAGAATCCACACGCTGACACAGCTAATACACAGTGAATGACGACTGCTGGGATCCTGTACAGCAGACATGTTTCGTGCTCAAACAGCACTTGTTCACTGCTTACAGGATACCCAGACTCCTTCAGTCCTTAAATGAACTTTTTCTTAAAGGCATATATGCTCAATTTAGTATGTCCTCATTACTTTTCATTTTAAGTAATTTTCTACGGGCACAAGATTGCAAATGAGATACATATAGATTTTCTCATATTGTTATATATGCGTGCTGCCAGCATTGCTGCAGAGGTTGAAGGGGTGGGGGGTCAGCCTGTCAGTGCTCAGACTATACCCTGCACACTGTATCAAATTGGTCTGCATGGCTGTCGTCCAAAAAGGAAGCCTCTTCTAAAGATAATGCACAAGTTTGCTGAAGACAAGCAGACTAAGGACATGGATTACTGGAACCATGTCCTGTGGTCCTATGAGACCAAGATAAACTTATTTAGTTCAGATGGTGTCAAGCTTGAATGGCGGCAATCAGGTGAGGAGTACAAAGACAAGTGTGTCTTGCCTACAGTCAAGCATGGTGGTGGGAGTGTCATGGTCTGGGCCTGCATGAGTGCTGCCAGCACTTGGGAGCTACAGTTCATTGTGGGAACCATGAATGCCAACATGTACTGTGATATACTAAAGCAGAGCATTATCCCCTACCTTCAGAGACTGGGCCGCAGGGCAGTATTCCAACATTATAACGACCAAAAACACACCTCCAAAACAACCACTGCCTTGCTAAAGAAGCTGAGGGTAAAGGTGATGGACTGACCAAGCATCTCTCCAGACCTAAACCCTATTGAGCATCTGTGGGGCATCCTCAAATGGAAGGTGGGGGAGTGCAAGGTCTCTAACATCCACCAGTTCCATGATGTTATCATGGAGGAGTGGAAGAGGACTCCAGTGGCAACCTGTTAAACTCTGGTGAACTCCATGCCCCAGATGGTTAAGGCAGTGCTAGAAAATAGTGGTGGATATACAAAATATTGACACTTTGGGCCCAATTTGGACATTTCCACTTAGGGGCGTACTCACTTTTGTTGCCAACAGTTTAGACATTAATGGCTGTGTATTGAGTTATTTTGAGGGGACAGCAAATGTACACTGTTATACAGGCTGTACACTCACTACTTCACATTGTAGCAAGGTGTCAATTCTTCAGTGTAGTCACATGAAAAGATATAATACAATATTTACAAAAATGTTAAGGTTCATTCACTTTGTGAGATACTATATATGTATATCAGGTATATGTTTATATGCATGTACATATGTATTTAAATGTGTGTATATGTGTATTTACAGACATATATACAAATATAAACACATAAATATATATATATATAAACACATACAGTATATAAGTGCATTGGAGTCCTTTGCATTCAAGTAAAATCATATATATGCAATATTCATATTTAAAGAGATTGTACTTGACATTTTTTATTGTTTAAAATGATAGATTTTACCCTATCCCCAGTTTTGCATAACCAACACTGTTATATTATACTTTTTACCTCTGTGATTACCTTATATCTAGGCCTCTGCAGACTGTCCCCTTATCTCTGTTCTTTTGACAGACTTTAATTTTAGCCAATCCATGCTGACTCCACGGGAGTGAGCACAATGTTATCTATATGGAACACATGAACTAGCAATGTCTAACTGTGAAAAACTCTCAGAGGTGGCCTTCAACGGCTTAGAAATCAGTTTGAGCCTACCAAGGTTTAGCTTTCAACAAAGAATACCAAAACAACAAAGCAAATTTGATGATTAAAGTAAATTGGAAAGTTGTTTAAAAGTATATATATATATGGTGGTTCCGGAGGAGGAACTAACTGCAGGTGCTCTGTGCGGTTACTCTCCAGTCCCTTAACTGTTGGCGGAGCTCTTCTACTCTCGTGCCGAACCCAGAGCCCTGGGTAGCTTCTTGGACAGCAGTTATATCGCTCTTTTTAGCCATACAGCGGATATCCAGCCCACTGTGCTGATATTATAAGTCAGCTTCTAAAGACTTGCATCTTCACGCTATTCTGTGAATACACTGAGGCTTTTTACAGTGTATCTAAAACCCCCTCCTCTCTCACCGGTGCTGCAGGAGAGGAGGGATAAGTATATTGTAAAAGATCATTCGCCTAAACAGCCTCCCAAAACCCTGACTGAGACATTGAAGTAAACTTCTGGAAGTTTTTTATCTCCCTCCCCCACCGGTGTTGCGCGGGAGGTCGAGGTTACTCGTATACACATTTCTGGCCCACTAGTGAGGTGTCCGGAATTTAACCTGGTGTACCTTCAAGCTGCTTGGAATCCTTCCAACCCCTCTCCCTCCCCCACCGATGCTGCGTGGGAGGCAGAGGCCACTCTTCACACACTCTCTTGACTTACCGGAGAGATATCTGAATTCCAGCCTGTCCATTTTCAGACTGGTTGCCGAGCCCCCGCAGAGGCTTTGGAACTGGGGCGCGGATAGAGAGTGGAAGCGACACCTGTCTTGCAGCAGACTCCTCGGTGTTCAGTCTGCGGTCTCCTCCTCCCCCACCAGGATTGTATGAGAAGAGGGACAGAGCTCTATGGAAATCTGCTGACGCCGCTCATTGACCCGGCAAGTTACCAATCCAGATGCCGAGCGAAAGCTGTACTGCCATACGGCCCTCCATTACTGCTCGCTGACACTGTGTCTGGCGAAGATAATTCAGCTACACATCTCCTGAGCTCTGGGACTTCCTCGGCCACCCTCTCTTTACCTGGACATTGGTTTGCTGAAAATTCAGGTAAGGTGGCGAGGAGTATGAATGAGGGGGACGCCTAAAATTAACGCATCGCAGAACTGGTGCTGTTCAATCCATTCAAATTGACTTCCCACTGAGATATATTCATATGCCTTGTATACAGGATTAATGACTCTCCTCGCCTTCGCAGGCTATATGTTATCGTAACCATCCTGTTACCTTTAAATTGAGGTGTTTATATTTGGTGTGTACCGCCAATAAAGCCGGCTGAAAAGCTGCCGGAGGACAATGTCATATAGTTTTCTAATTTATCTAGCCTATCCTTATAAATAAAAGGCTTGGACCTATGTAAACAGAAGGAGAGGAGCGAGAAAAAGGGGGAGCTGGAGAGGAGAGAAGTTCAACTTGCATAGATAGATTTTGATATATTGTATTCTTGCCTCAACCAGTCTCCTTCTCTGCTTAAAACAGTTATAAATTAACATGTAAACCAGTTACAGACTAACTGGTAAACTTGCTTAGTTTTTTACTTGGTGAACCCAAATTTATGTGAATGATTTATTTCTCTTTCTCTCTCTTCTATCTTAAAAAGGGGGTAAAAAGCAAGAGCTGTGTTGGACCAAAAAAGGTGTATAATAATTTATTGTCTCTGCTTGTCTTTTGCTAACTTTTTACATTGCTTCTCTCCCCTGATGGCTGAAAGTTAAAAGGCTGTAATAGTGGAAAACACTCCTTGTATTGCCTGGGAGTTGGCACACCCTTACCCCTGAGTAAGGAGAAGGGAAGACAGGAGGGGAGAAGAAAGAAAGGGGAGGGAGGAAGTAAGAGAAAAAATATTTAAGATAAATCTAAGATTTCAAATGCATTTGAATATATATATGTGTGTTCGGATATAGTTACCAACAAACATAAAATGTCTAAAACTTTAGAAAGATAGGATAATTGAGTACACCTGCATGTTTCTAAAGTACATTGCTTCTACCTGTGTTGAATAATGCTAGGGCTTTATTGAAAAAATAGCCTAAGCACTTTATTCACTGATAGATCTATTCTATTAATTGCCTAGGTAAAAGGAAAATTATTTCAAGCTATAACATCTCTGAGCTGTTGTTCTTCATAAAATATAAAAACAAATCAGAAAGGGCAAAGGTAAGGAAGGGGAGGAGGGAGGATAAGGAAGGGAAAGGAAAAAAATAATATTATATCAAATTCTAAAACAGGTTACATTATCACTGCCCTTCAAAAATTAATCCTCTACCACATATATCCTATACCATAAATTTGGGGGATTTTTCGAGTGATCACTCTGCTGATACTTTTGTGTATTTTAACGTGATGTTGTTTACATAGCTCTAATTAAAGGTTATCCCATGCCTCTCGCTCCCGTGGCTGGACTTCTCACATAATTTATTAAAACACCCTCTTATTTTTTCACCCATTTTTTTTTCCCTCCCCTCACTTGGTCGTCACTTAACACGTACCCGCCCACACTTGATAAACTAGAGGTGATCTACCTCCTTTAAATTCACAACCTTTTTCACTGTATAACTAATTGTATTTACTCACACTCCACTGCGATTTTTTTTTTTTTTTCCTTCTCACCTTTTTGTTTCTTGGCACATGGATAAATTCCTACACACTGCACCCAAGATCCCTTCTCCAGCCATGGCAGCCAGACAGAGGGATAGGAAATTGAAGAACAATCAAGAGACTGTCACGGATGTACAATTAATTTTGGCAAATACATCAATAACGCAGGAAGCAACTAATATTCAGAATCTGGTTGCTAGTATTTCTGAGGCTCTTTCTCCCAAATTCGAGGCCCTCAGAACTGAAATCAGGCAAGACATCCTTTCATTAATGCAGGAAGTTCGGCAGTTTTCCAATAGACTACAGGAAGCCGAACAAAGGGTGTCAGATCTGGAAGACCTAACAACAGCACATAGCTCCAAACTGGAAGTTGCAAATATCAGGAACAATATAAGAATTATAGGTCTTCCAGAGGAACAACAATATGAAAACCTTGTATCTTTAATATCAGAAACACTACCTAAAATCTTAAAGATACCATCCACCCACCAACCTATCTTAGTTAAGAGAACACATAGACTAGGTCCACCCCGTGTAGACAACAAAGGTAGAACTAGACCTAGACCTGTTATAGCTAGGCTAAATTATAAACTTATTCTTTTTCAGCATTACCGTAGACAACAGCCAATCAGCATTGGGGGGGGGGTCTCAATTCTTATGTTTCAAGATTTTTCAGCCGATACGGCAGCAAAAAGAAGGGAGCTCGCTCCTATCTGCACTAAGTTCATGCAAAAGGGATACCAAGCAACAATAATTTATCCCTACAAACTTAAGGTTTCAGTTAAGGAGGCAACACATTTCTTTGAAGAAGCCCATACAGCTGAAATTTCTTTAACACACTAGATTCATAATTAGAATATTGAATTATGCAGTTTTGAAAAGCATAATAAAAGAATAAATAAAAAGATGCAGGTCTTTATTCTAGGGAATGCCCGTGCTCTTCGCCAGGCGCGAATCATGGGCCTAACTCTCCCCCTGTGCGGAGGAGTATTCATTTTTAATCTTTCTAACCCCTTTTATTTTTTTATTTTTTTATTTTTCTCTTTCCCTTCTCTCTCTCCCTTATCTTTTATTTCATAAATGACTGTGCCGGGCAATAAATGTAAAATAGTGTCCTGGAATGTAGGGGGTATAACTACGCCTATCAAAAGAAAGGCGATCCTTACACAGCTAAGGAAAGCCCAAACTGACATAGGTTTTATTCAGGAAACCCACTTAACTGCAGAAGAATCTTTAAAATTAAAAACAGCCTGGGTTAAAGAAGTATATTTCGCGTCTAGTGTCAAGAGAAAGAGGGGGGTAGCAATATTAGTAGGAAAAAAAAAAATACCGAAATTGTGCATTCTGAGGCCGATCCGGGGTGGAGATATGTCTTGCTGAAGATGAAGATTGCTTAGAAGTTGTATACGCTGTGTAATACATATGGCCCTAATACATTTGACCCTGAATATTGGAACACTCTTCAGTCTAAACTTTTATCATATACGGAGGGCTATTTGATCATTGGTGGTGATTGCAATATGGCACCACAATGTCCAATAGACAGGTTAAGACGGGACGTCAAACAGTTGAAGCACAAAAAAGATAATCAGGAATCCAAGATGTTTAAAAAAATGATGCAGAATCTAGCATTACAAGACATATGGAGACATCAGAACCCCTCTGCTCAGGATTTTACTTGCCTTTCTAAGGCGCAAGTAAATTGACATATTTTTAATTGACGAACATTTGTCTACATCAGGGGTAAAATCTGGAATAATGCCAATCCTACTCTCAGGTCATGCACCTATCGTTCTTGAGCTCCAACCTTTACATTCTCACTCTACCTTGCCACGTTTCTATTTTCCCTATTATCTGGCATCTGATTTAAAATTTAAAGAATGGCTTGCAAATAAATATAAGGAATATACGCATTTTAATAAAGACTATCTGAAACCGCCCTGAAGTATTCTGGGAAACTGCGAAAGCAGTCATGAGAGGGGAAATGATCGCATATAGTGCTGCCTTACTTAAGAAAACCAGGCTTAGAGAAAAGGAATTGTGCAAATTTTTGATCAATTCCTATAACCAATATTTGCTTCCTATAAACTGGGCAAAATATGTTAGAGCAAAAAATGAAAGGGATACTTTTATACTATCCCAGGAAGCACACAGAGCGTTAAAAATACAAGCCGAAATGTATAGATTTGGTAACAAATCCGGCAGAATGCTGGCCAAATTAGTGAAAAGTGAGAAAAAACATTCAGTCATAGACAAACTTCATTATAAAGGGAAGCATCTTTTAAACTCTGACGATATTTTGTACGCGTTTTATGAATACTACCGGGAGCTGTATACAGCTAAGATAAGTGATACACAGAAATCTATGGATTTCTGGAGTGGAATCACGCATCCTACATTGACATCAGAAATGTCTAATAGTCTTAATGCTCCTATTGCCATGGAAGAGATCGAGAAAGTAATATCAAAAATATCTTTAAACAAAGCGGCAGGCCCAGATGGTCTTCATAGTGAATTTTATAAGATCTTGACTAGAGAAGTTACACCGCATCTCTGTACCTTGTTTAATAGTTTTTACATCAATGGCAAGCCAATCCCGCCCTCATTCTCTCATTCCTATACAACTTTAATACTTAAAGGAGGAAAATACCCCACTTGTAAAGAATCTTACACACCAATAGCTCTCCTTAACTCCGACTGCAAAATTCTAACCGCGATTCTAGTATCCAGACTTCAAGGGATTCTTTCAAAAATCATTCACTCTGACCAATCAGGATTTCTAAACAAACGCAATTCTGCTGCAAAAATCTGCAAGGTCTTGGTTGTGACAGAATATTTTGAGGCTTTGTCTGGGTCAGATAGTGGGGGGGAGGGCATCCCTGATCTTGCTATTATATCAATTGATACCGAAAAAGCTTTTGACTCAATTTATTATGAACATATAAATACCTCATTAAGGCAAATCGGCATCGGAGGTAAATTTCTTGACTTTGTTGGGAATCTATATAGTCAACCCTCCACAAAATTGATAGTGAACAATAATGTCTCCCTCCCCATCTTACTGGGCAGAGGAACGCGACAGGGTTGCGCTCTCTCCCCGCTTTTGTTTGACATTGCTATAGAACCACTGGCAATTAAAATAAGGTATCATATCGATGGTATAAAAATTCGCAACTTTGAAATAAAAATTGGGTTATATGCGGACAATCTGCTTTTATATATGGAAAATACTAAATTGAACATGCCAAGACTTTTCCAGATAAAGGACCAATTTGATTCCTTTTCTGGATACAAAGTAAATATGGCAAAATCCGAAATACTTTGGCTCAGGAAAAATAAAAACTCTATATTAAATGCTCCTTTTCAACAAGTTACGGACTCTTTTAAATATCTTGGGATTTTTATTCCGGTCAAAACTGCGGACTTGTATAACTTGAATATCCCCCCAGTAATAAAAATGATTAAAGAAAAACTCAAGAATTGGCAAAATTTACCACTATCACTGTCTGGCCGGATTGCATTATTTAAAATGGCCCTCCTTCCAAAACTGCTTTATATTCTTCAAAATACATCAATAATTCTCCTGGGGAAAGATATTCGCTCAATTAATAGTTCACTTATACAGTTTTTCTGGCAGAAGAAAAGATCAAAGATCTCTTTTATGAAACTCTCAATACCAAGAGAGTGTGGAGGCCTTTCATTACCTGACATAAGGTCATATAACCTCTGCTTTCTTGCTCGTATAGTGATAGATTGGACCTTGTCTAATAACTACGTTTTAAACAATGAACTCGAGACTAATGTCTGTAAGCCGTATCTTTTATCTGCATTGATACATTTAGCCCCAAAGGAAATTCCGATAGAAATTAACGGCTAGATTTAGAGTTCTGTGGCCAAAGGGGTGCGTTAGCTACGCATCCTTTTTTTCCCCCGCACCTTTTAAATACCGCTGGTATTTAGAGTTCACAGAAGGGCTGTGTTAGGCTCCAAAAAAGGGAGCGTAGAGCATATTTACCGCCACTGCAATTCTAAATACCAGCGTTGCTTATGGACGCGGCCAGCTTCAAAAACGTGCTCGTGCACAATTCCCCCATAGAAAACAATGGGGCTGTTTGAGCTGAAAAAAACCTAACACCTGCAAAAAAGCAGCGTTAAGCTCCTAACGCAGCCCCATTGTTTCCTATGGGGAAACACTTCCTAAATCTGCACCTAACACCCTAACATGTACCCCGAGTCTAAACACCCCTAACCTTACGCTTATTAACCCCTAATCTGCCGCCCCCGCTATCGCTGACCCCTGCATATTATTATTAACCCCTAATCTGCCGCTCCGTACACCGCCGCAACCTACATTATCCCTATGTACCCCTAATCTGCTGCCCCTAACACCGCCAACCCCTATGTTATATTTATTAACCCCTAATCTGCCGCCCCCGCTATCGCTGACCCCTGCATATTATTATTAACCCCTAATCTGCCGCTCCGTACACCGCCGCAACCTATGTTATCCCTATGTACCCCTAATCTGCTGCCCCTAACACCGCCGAACCCCTATATTATATTTATTAACCCCTAATCTGCCGCCCCCAATGTCGCCTCCAACTACCTACAATAATTAACCCCTAATCTGCCGACCGGATCTCACCGCTACTCTAATAAATGTATTAACCCCTAAAGCTAAGTCTAACCCTAACACCCCCCTAAGTTAAATATAATTTAAATCTAACGAAATAAATTAACTCTTATTAAATAAATTATTCCTATTTAAAGCTAAATACTTACCTGTAAAATAAACCCTAATATAGCTACAATATAAATTATAATTATATTGTAGCTATTTTAGGATTAATATTTATTTTACAGGCAACTTTGTAATTATTTTACCCAGGTACAATAGCTATTAAATAGTTAATAACTATTTAATAGTTACCTAGTTAAAATAATTACAAAATTACCTGTAAAATAAATCCTAACCTAAGTTACAATTAAACCTAACACTACACTATCAATAAATAAATTAAATTAAATACCTACAATTATCTACAATTAAACCTAACACTACACTATCAATAAATTAATGAAATACAATACCTACAAATAAATACAATAAAATAAACTAACTAAAGTACAAAAAATAAAAAAGAACTAAGTTACAAAAAATATTTTTTTTTTACAAACATTAGAAAAATATTACAACAATGTTAAACTAATTACACCTACTCTAAGCCCCCTAATAAAATAAGAAAGACCCCCAAAATAAAAAAATGCCCTACCCTATTCTAAAATTAAAATAGAAAAGCTCTTTTAACTTACCAGCCCTGAAAAGGGCCCTTTGCGGGGCATGCCCCAAAGAATTCAACTCTTTTGCCTGTAAAAAAAAAACATACAATACCCCCCCAACATTACAAACCACCACCCACATACCCCTAATCTAACCCAAACCCCCCTGAAATAAACCTAACACTAAGCCCCTGAAGATCTTCCTACCTTATCTTCACCACGCCGGGTTCACCGATCGATCCAGAAGAGCCTCCGATGTCTTGATCCAAGCCCAAGCGGGGGCTGAAGATGTTCATGATCCGGCTGAAGTCTTCATCCAAGCGGGAGCTGAAGAGGTCCATGATCCGGCTGAAGTCTTCTATCAAGCGGCATCTTCAATCTTCTTTCTTCCGGATCCATGTTCATCCCGCCGACGCGGAACATCCATCTTCACCGACGACTTCCCGACGAATGACGGTTCCTTTAAGGGACGTCATCCAAGATGGCGTCCCTCGAATTCCGATTGGCTGATAGGATTCTATCAGGCAATCGGAATTAAGGTAGGAAAATTCTGATTGGCTGATGGAATCAGCCAATCAGAATCAAGTTCAATCCGATTGGCTGATCCGATCAGCCAATCAGATTGAGCTTGCATTCTATTGGCTGTTCCGATGGAGAAACGCTGTTCCGATGGAGAAACGCTCACTTCAGCCAAGACTCTAAATACCGGCGTTAGAAAGATCCCATTGAAAAGATAGGATACGCAAATGGCGTAGGGGGATCTGCGGTATGGAAAAGTTGCGGCTGCAAAGTGAGCGTTAGACCCTTTCCTGACTGACTCCAAATACCTGCGGGCGGTAAAAACCAGCGTTAGGAGCCTCTAACGCTGGTTTTGACGGCTACCGCCAAACTCTAAATCTAGGCCTAAGAGATTTAAAACAATTCTCAATCCACTTAAGGCATGGCATAAAATAACGAATCTTCTTTCAATCAATAGTGGAGCCTCTTCTTATTTACCTGTTTTGGGAAATCCCAAATTTCAAGCAGGCATAAAGGTCATCTGAGGTCTTTAGAAAGTGGCATGCTGCCGGATTGAATAGGGTTCATCAAATAATAGACAAAGAGAGGAGACACATTAAAACATTTCAGGAACCTGGGCAATCTGGAGGATTGGCTTGTACTAACTAGGAATGGCCATACATCTATTGCCCCATGTTATTATTTTCTGGTCACAAACAAAGGAGCCTCTGTTCTAAAAAAATTGGTAACTTATTGGAATACATTAATAACTCATAGTAATATTGAAATAAAAACTATCCAATTATCAATTAAAAAAGTTACCCACGTTACACTTTCCGCCACTTGGCGAGAGGCCCATGTTAAACTTCTCCACGGGCATACTTCACCCCTGAGAGAGGCTTCAGATGTGCTAATCTAGGATTCAACAAATGCCCTAAATGTTCATATCTTGCAGCTGACTTCTTACACATGCTATGGCATTGTCCAAAAGTAAGAAACCTTTGGATTAAGGTGGAATACTGGTTAAAGAATGTACTAAAGATAGCCCCTCTTTCTCTGACATTATACCGGATAATACTCTGCTTGAAGAAAGAATCTGGAAAACAAAGCAGTGAAAAGGTAGTAATTTCTACTATTCTTGCTACCAGATATCTAATTTGTAAAAAATGGAAAACTCGAACAATTTAAAGTATTTCTGACATGAAAAACTGCATGAAAAAGCAATGCATACTAGAAAAAAGAGACACAAACATAGATAATGAGCATGATATTAAAGAATTCTTCAACAAATGGGCAGTATTTTTAAAAATATTTCCCCCTACAGAAATAAATCACATAATCTTTCCTTTTAGAAACACAGAAATTGTTCTGCTAGGGAACTGGTAGACTAGGGGGAGGGAGGGGAAGGTAAAAGAAAGGAATAAGCCCCTTTTTTAATTTTTTTTCTCTTTCTTTCTGTTGTGATTGTCTACTCTGCGCAAGGGGAGGGGGGAAAAGGGATAGGGGGGAAAGGAGAAAAAGGAAAACCCCAGGACACTGTCAGAAAATAAACGACTATGTTACATCAACATGTTGTACAAGTATGAAATTTAATTTTATGCATGTAAATATAATTGAATCAAAAACAGCTTTGTGCAAATTAAGGCCTAGATTTGGAGTTCGGCGGTAAAAGGGCTGTTAACGCTCCGCGGGTTTTTTTCTGGCCGCACCATAAATTTAACTCTGGTATCGAGAGTTCAAACAAATGCTGCGTTAGGCTCCAAAAAAGGAGCGTAGAGCATATTTACCGCAAATGCAACTCTCGATACCAGAGTTGCTTACGGACGCGGCCGGCATCAAAAACGTGCTCGTGCACGATTCTCCCATAGGAAACAATGGGGCAGTTTGAGCTGAAAAAAAACCTAACACCTGCAAAAAAGCAGCGTTCAGCTCTTAACGCAGCCCCATTGTTTCCTATGGGGAAACACTTCCTACGTCTGCACCTAACACTCTAACATGTACCCCGAGTCTAAACACCCCTAACCTTACACTTATTAACCCCTAATCTGCCGCCCCCGCTATCGCTGACCCCTGCATTACACTTTTAACCCCTAATCTGCCGCTCCGTAAACCGCCGCCACCTACGTTATCCCTATGTACCCCTAATCTGCTGCCCTAACATCGCCGACCCCTATGTTATATTTATTAACCCCTAATCTGCCCCCCACAACGTCGCCGACACCTGCCTACACTTATTAACCCCTAATCTGCCGAGCGGACCTGAGCGCTACTATAATAAAGTTATTAACCCCTAATCCGCCTCACTAACCCTATCATAAATAGTATTAACCCCTAATCTGCCCTCCCTAACATCGCCGACACCTACCTTCAATTATTAACTCCTAATCTGCCGACCGGAGCTCACCGCTATTCTAATAAATGTATTAACCCCTAAAGCTAAGTCTAACCCTAACACTAACACCCCCCTAAGTTAAATATAATTTTTATCTAACGAAATAAATTAACTCTTATTAAATAAATGATTCCTATTTAAAGCTAAATACTTACCTGTAAAATAAATCCTAATATAGCTACAATATAAATTATAATTATATTATAGCTATTTTAGGATTAATATTTATTTTACAGGCAACTTTGTAATTATTTTAACCAGGTACAATAGCTATTAAATAGTTAAGAACTATTTAATAGTTACCTAGTTAAAATAATAACAAATTTACCTGTAAAATAAATCCTAACCTAAGATATAATTAAACCTAACACTACCCTATCAATAAAATAATTAAATAAACTACCTACAATTACCTACAATTAACCTAACACTACACTATCAATAAATTAATTAAACACAATTGCTACAAATAAATACAATTAAATAAACTATCTAAAGTACAAAAAATAAAAAAGAACTAAGTTACAGAAAATAATAAAATATTTACAAACATAAGAAAAATATTACAACAATTTTAAACTAATTACACCTACTCTAAGCCCCCTAATAAAATAACAAAGCCCCCCAAAATAAAAAATTCCCTACCCTATTCTAAAATACAAATATTACAAGCTCTTTTACCTTACCAGCCCTGAACAGGGCCCTTTGCGGGGCATGCCCCAAGAATTTCAGCTCTTTTGCCTGTAAAAAAAAACATACAATACCCCCCCCCAACATTACAACCCACCACCCACATACCCCTAATCTAACCCAAACCCCCCTTAAATAAACCTAACACTAATCCCCTGAAGATCTTCCTACCTTGTCTTCACCATACCAGGTTCACCGATCCGTCCTGGCTCCAAGATCTTCATCCAACCCAAGCGGGGGTTGGCGATCCATAATCCGGTGCTCCAAAGTCTTCCTCCTATCCGGCAAGAAGAGGACATCCGGACCGGCAAACATCTTCTCCAAGCGGCATCTTCTATGTTCTTCCATCCGATGACGACCGGCTCCATCTTGAAGACCTCCAGCGCGGATCCATCCTCTTCTTCCGACGACTAGACGACGAATGACGGTTCCTTTAAGGGACGTCATCCAAGATGGCGTCCCTCGAATTCCGATTGGCTGATAGGATTCTATCAGCCAATCGGAATTAAGGTAGGAATTTTCTGATTGGCTGATGGAATCAGCCAATCAGAATATAGTTCAATCCGATTGGCTGATCCAATCAGCCAATCAGATTGAGCTCGCATTCTATTGGCTGTTCCGATCAGCCAATAGAATGCGAGCTCAATCTGATTGGCTGATTGGATCAGCCAATCGGATTGAACTATATTCTGATTGGCTGATTCCATCAGCCAATCAGAAAATTCCTACCTTAATTCCGATTGGCTGATAGAATCCTATCAGCCAATCGGAATTCGAGGGACGCCATCTTGGATGACGTCCCTTAAAGGAACCGTCATTCGTCGTCTAGTCGTCGGAAGAAGAGGATGGATCCGCGCTGGAGGTCTTCAAGATGGAGCCGGTCGTCATCGGATGGAAGAAGATAGAAGATGCCGCTTGGAGAAGATGTTTGCCGGTCCGGATGTCCTCTTCTTGCCGGATAGGAGGAAGACTTTGGAGCACCGGATTATGGATCGCCAACCCCCGCTTGGGTTGGATGAAGATCTTGGAGCCAGGACGGATCGGTGAACCTGGTATGGTGAAGACAAGGTAGGAAGATCTTCAGGGGATTAGTGTTAGGTTTATTTAAGGGGGGTTTGGGTTAGATTAGGGGTATGTGGGTGGTGGGTTGTAATGTTGGGGGGGGGGTATTGTATGTTTTTTTTTACAGGCAAAAGAGCTGAAATTCTTGGGGCATGCCCCGCAAAGGGCCCTGTTCAGGGCTGGTAAGGTAAAAGAGCTTGTAATATTTGTATTTTAGAATAGGGTAGGGAATTTTTTATTTTGGGGGGCTTTGTTATTTTATTAGGGGGCTTAGAGTAGGTGTAATTAGTTTAAAATTGTTGTAATATTTTTCTTATGTTTGTAAATATTTTATTATTTTCTGTAACTTAGTTCTTTTTTATTTTTTGTACTTTAGATAGTTTATTTAATTGTATTTATTTGTAGCAATTGTGTTTAATTAATTTATTGATAGTGTAGTGTTAGGTTAATTGTAGGTAATTGTAGGTAGTTTATTTAATTATTTTATTGATAGGGTAGTGTTAGGTTTAATTATATCTTAGGTTAGGATTTATTTTACAGGTAAATTTGTTATTATTTTAACTAGGTAACTATTAAATAGTTCTTAACTATTTAATAGCTATTGTACCTGGTTAAAATAATTACAAAGTTGCCTGTAAAATAAATATTAATCCTAAAATAGCTATAATATAATTATAATTTATATTGTAGCTATATTAGGATGTATTTTACAGGTAAGTATTTAGCTTTAAATAGGAATTATTTATTTAATAAGAGTTAATTTATTTCGTTAGATAAAAATTATATTTAACTTAGGGGGGTGTTAGTGTTAGGGTTAGACTTAGCTTTAGGGGTTAATACATTTATTAGAATAGCGGTGAGCTCCGGTCGGCAGATTAGGGGTTAATAATTGAAGGTAGGTGTCGGCGATGTTAGGGAGGGCAGATTAGGGGTTAATACTATTTATGATAGGGTTAGTGAGGCGGATTAGGGGTTAATAACTTTATTATAGTAGCGCTCAGGTCCGCTCGGCAGATTAGGGGTTAATAAGTGTAAGTAGGTGTCGGCGACGTTGAGGGGGGCAGATTAGGGGTTAATAAATATAACATAGGGGTCGGCGATGTTAGGGGTAGCAGATTAGGGGTACATAGGGATAACGTAGGTGGCGGCGATTTGCGGTCGGAAGATTAGGGGTTAATTATTTTAAGTAGCTTGCGGCGACGTTGTGGGGGGCAAGTTAGGGGTTAATAGATATAATACAGGGGTCGGCGGTGTTAGGGGCAGCAGATTAGGGGTACATAAGTATAACGTAGGTGGCGGTCGGCAGATTAGGGGTTAAAAATTTTAATCGAGTGGCGGCGATGTGGGGGGACCTCGGTTTAGGGGTACATAGGTAGTTTATGGGTGTTAGTGTACTTTAGGGTACAGTAGTTAAGAGCTTTATAAACCGGCGTTAGCCAGAAAGCTCTTAACTCCTGCTATTTTCAGGCGGCTGGAATCTTGTCGTTAGAGCTCTAACGCTCACTGCAGAAACGACTCTAAATACCGGCGTTAGGAAGATCCCATTGAAAAGATAGGCTACGCAAATGGCGTAGGGGGATCTGCGGTATGGAAAAGTCGCGGCTGAAAAGTGAGCGTTAGACCCTTTAATCACTGACTCCAAATACCAGCGGGCGGCCAAAACCAGCGTTAGGAGCCTCTAACGCTGGTTTTGACGGCTACCGCCGAACTCTAAATCTAGGCCTAAGTTATGTAAAATTGTTGGACCATATTATGGTTGATTATTTTTTCTTTTTTTTCTTTTTATTGTGCATGACAACAATTGTATTACCTCATGTATAGACAGTGTTTTGGCCTATAAATAAAAAAAATTAAAAAAAAGTATATATATATATATATATATATATATATATATATATATATATATATTACTAAAAACATCAGATATATATATATATTTAAGAATAAATAGAACATATTCTACTGTGTGAAGAACATTGGAATGTGAAATATTCATATTTAATGTCGGGTAGAAAACGTGATTGGTTTAGGGTGTTAGGTTTTTTCCACTCTTCACGCTCCATTGAAGTCTATGGGGAATACATCAACGTTTTTTTGTGCTCGTAGGGTTAGGATTGTGTGACAACTTTTTACTTTTAACTTGTAATACGAGTGCTACCCAACATGTGAAGGAAGCTTACTTCTAGCAAAGTTAACGCACAAGGGGAGCCATGAATTAAAACCTCAGGGAACCTTTCACAAGTGAGCTTAGGTTTTTGCATTGGGGCCTTTTCTATATGAATTCTGTATGGGAAATCACAGACCTGACAAGGCAGCTCAATTTTCAAATGAGCCTTTAAGAAACTAGGCCAATATGTCTCTTTCAGTTTGGACAACAATTACCTATTGCCATACATATTGCCACTGATGAGCTTGTACTTTATAATATTTACAAAAACATCCATAATATCTACTGACATGTTTGTACACATTCCTTAAAATAAATGTTAATAACCTCAAGTGGAAATGTTAATGTAGCATTTTTTCTACTTTTTATCCAAAAGCTAAATTTCTAGAGCACTGCTGCTTTAAACCAGAGATATCATTCTAACCTACGGAATAATTTTATAAACAATGATACAGTGTGAATCCTTGTTATAAATTCCACTACTATAATAGAGTGAAGGCTGAAGGGGGAAGCTATTCCTTTGACATGGTGTTGAGCACAAATTTCATGAAATTCAGATGAGTTTGTCTTGGTTCTGACATTCTCAGCAGGCCCCATTTTAGCAGCTTAAGACTGGAATAGTAAACAGAAACTAGAAAGCACATCTAATATTTCAGCCATATGCTTAGGGAAACATATGCATATGGCTATCGGTGTTTTCAATGTACAGAGAAAGTGATCTCATGAATATGAATCCTTTTCTAGGATGCTTGACTTTGGTATTAACTCTCACATGTGCTGCAAAATAACATTTCAAACCTTATTTTTGAACTTTGGCACCTTGATGAAAGTTTTTCCATTTTATGCAAACAGTATTGAGGTTTTTTTTTTTTAAACTGCTGAACCACCTGCTTTCTTGACATATTATAATTAAGTAGTAAGTGATGCCATATCTGTCAATTGGCTACCATGATTTTGGGCCTAACAAAGATGACACACATTTGGCAGAAAATGTGCTGCCTTTTGCAGCTAAATTAAATTGCTATATTTGCATTTGGAAAAAGATGTATAGCTGCCCCAGCACCCTCATAGAACCAACTCTGCTTAAGATACAACATGCAAGAAAAACAGTACATATATAGCCACCTATATATTTAGTACCAGGGGTCTTGATGTTTAATGGTGCCTTCTAAAGGGCTCCAATGCACTTCTAAGTGTGCTGTAAACTAAATATGAAGCAAATTATTATTTAAAATTAGTCATCGCATCTTTTTTTTTCTGTGTTATACTGCGTATTACTTATGCAAATGTATGCTAATTAGTATTACCATCATTTTTTAAGAAAGATGGCAGTCCTAAGGCGGGCATTTGTCCAACAGATTGCTGCAGGGTTAGTGTGTCTGAGGTGAACATTTGGTTGACAGAGAGCTGCAGGGTTAGGGTGTCTGAGATAAACATTTGACCAACAGAAAGCTGCAGGGTCAGGGTGTCTGAGGTGAACATTTGGCCGACAGAGAGCTACAGGGTTAGGTGTCTGAAGTGAACATTTGTCCGACAGAGAGCTGCAGGGTTAGGGGCGTTTTGACTGTCAGAAAATCCGTAGGATTATGTGTCCTATTTAAGAACTCATTCTTTTCCATTCATCATTGTTGCTCTGAACTTTTGTTTAAAGCAACAATGTTTCATGGTCACTTTCAATGCAATGCAAAATGCTGTTTTAGCAAATATAAAAAATTACAAATGTAGCAGAAACAGCCTTCACTTTCTGCCTGGATCAGAGCTGTGTGAGGACAAAAAGCAGTTTATTTAAGCTTCAGTTTATGCAAGAATGTAAATTAATTTAGCAAAACCGAGACAGCATGCTTTTACATTGGAAGAGGTACAAAGATGCATTAAAGGGACATAAAAATGCAAAAATGAATGCTCTAATGATGAAAGATAATTTTATTATTGTAATATTGCTTATATATAACTATGTGTTGAACCACAAAGCCAGAGCAGGGGCCTGAAGCAGTCTAAGGTCCTGATGATCGAAAGTGCTGCAAGGCGGTGATATATTCAAAAATGCCGACATTTCTGTTTAAAGCCAAAAAAATATTTAATAGTGCTATTTCACTAATGTCTCA
This sequence comes from Bombina bombina, assembly GCF_027579735.1. Taxonomy (NCBI): domain Eukaryota; kingdom Metazoa; phylum Chordata; class Amphibia; order Anura; family Bombinatoridae; genus Bombina; species Bombina bombina. Next base: position 434,333,684 of record NC_069501.1, on the reverse strand, counting down.
CCGATGTTTCATTAATATCATTCATTTATATCTGATATTAATGTCTGTTTTCTGTTTTAATTTGTTTTGTACTTTTAGTACCTACAGTATATTGGACAACCATGAAGTATCCATTAAGGCACAAAAGATAAGACAGGAGAAACCGTTATTAAAAAAGTTTGCAGTGAGAGCGAAACAGTAAAGTCTAAAGGAAGGTCCTGATTGGTTAAAAAATCAAGTGGCAAGAAGTCATGTGTTCTGTTGATACCTGGTACTGGTTTGAGAACTACATAGTACACACGGCTTGATTGAGGAATTGAAGACAACGATTAACAGATTGGTTAACAGTGAACACATGTTTTATGACATTGCAAGCTCTAATTGGTGTAATGTTTGTTCATGTTCTGTGGATAACTTTACAACAACACAAGCTTCCACTTACAAAATAATGATTGCTGATGATTGCGATATCAATGGATAGAGTCTTTATTTAGAATGTAAGCCGTTTCTGTTGAGAAGTGAAATGAAGAAAATGTGATTTTATACGGTATACTTGATTCTATATTTTTCCCTATGCCAGTCACTTGACAACAGAATGGATAGAATAACCCTGATGTAAACTAACTTAACACACCTGGTTAAAGGTGTGTCATGAGAAAGGTAGGCAGGGTTAAGAACACTATATATATCAATGGCTCCAGTGCTAGGCTATCACAGCTTGTTACAAATGGGTTTTGATGTGTTCTTGAAAAAGGCTATGTAATAGCTGAAACGCGTAGAGCTTTTAATAAACCTTTTAAGCTGTACCATCTGGATGTTCTGCTGATGTTTTAAAAATAAACGCGCATTTTTATCTGAATCCTGTGAGAATACTCTAATTGCGCCTCCTGGTGTTTTTGAATTTACTGCACTATTGTGGACCTTTATCTCTCGGAGGTAGACTTGGTTGGAAGAAACTGACAAGCAGGATACATGGGCAGTCTTACCCCTTGAGTGATACAGTGCTGCTTATTTTGCAACATATACCCTACTACACGTCTTGGGAGAACCGGGGCTGGCAGCGACCACTGAAAGGGAAGTGTTCTAACACTGGTTTCTACTTATTGCTATATATCTATAACAGATTAGGGGTTAATGTAGCAGAGTTAGGTTTGCGCTGGGGGTGAGGGTGCGTAAGGGGTAGTTTATAGGATCAGTATATGAGGCCAATTTAACAAATGTCTGTCGGACCTGATCCGACAGTGCGGATCAGGTCCAACAGACATCGCTGAATGCGGAAAGCAATACGCTCTCCGTATTCAGCATTGCACCATCAGCTCACAAGAGCTGCTGGTGCAACGCCACCCCCTGCTGACTCGCGGCCAATCAGCTGATCATATTTGATCGGGTTGAATTGTGGCGATTCCTGTCCGCCTCATCAGAGTAGGCGGACTGTTTTATAAGTGCTGTTTCTGGCGAGTCTGAAGACTCGCCAGAAACATAGGCCTTCAAGCTCCGTTTGGAGCTTGATAGATAGGCCCCTATGTATTTAATATGTTTAAATGATATGCATTTCCCTGTATAATGAACATTAATTTAAGTGTTGTATAGATTTTAAACATGTTTTTTTCCATGTTGAAAAAAAAAACATGTTCAAAATGTATACAATAATTAAACTAATATGCATTATACAAGAAAATGCATATCATTTGACATTTTATATACATGTATCAACATAGCTCCTATAGTTATAATAGGGAGGGTTTTTTCTTTCTTTATTAACCAGGTATAGCAAAGACATGATGTAGATGTAGGTGTTCTGTAGGAGTTAGCTGGGCGTTCCAGGGAAGTAACCTGCATTTTGATTGGGATGCATCACCAGTAGAGCGATATATTTCAATCTCTAAAGTACAGGTTATGAGTAGGGTTCCAGACATGTTTGTCTCACCACCTTTTCAGTGGTGAAAATTTACTGTGTGAGGCAGGTAGTGTAGATGTAGTGAAAGTAAGGTTACACAGGCAGTATTTAAAGTTTTCCAACACAGACACCGTGTTAGGTTTCAGTGAGTGCACTGCCTGTGCTGTGTAGGAACACATCAAATACAGCTCCACCCCACCAACCCCCCCCCCCCACCCTGCTGAAAGTTATGACAAGTGGCGATGTCAGCGGACTTTGGCAGAAGCTGCAATCCCTATTATTTTTATGGGAGATACATCGCCACTTGTCAGCACTTTTTGGGTACACCCCCTTTTTATGAATATATCGGCAGACTGAAAAAACTGCTAGGCCGACAAGGCTAGAAAGGCAGTTTCTCATTGGTCTGTCGATGCTTTGAATATCAGGGCCTAAGTGTTAAAAATAGTGAACATGGAGCCTTTTTCAGATTCTATTGAGGGCAGTAGCAGGAGTTAGTTCGGCAGCGCTAGAGGAGAATCAGAGACACCTTTCTTGGGATGTGAGAATACTGAAATGGGTCATGCTGTGTCAGAAGGCAGAAGTGGAGGACTGATATCTGTCTATGGTCCAGATACAGTGGTAACCTTACAAATATAAAACACCATTTTTGAGTCCCCTCAAAAGCTTGTTACCGCAATTAAGAGTCTTTCTTATTGCTGGAGGATGAGGTTAGTGATTTTTTGACTTGCAAAAGGCTTTAAATTTCATACAAAATTCAAATTTTTCTATTGCTAGCAAACATTAGAATGCTGGAATTTGACTTTTTTTAGGCCTACAAAGATCCTCACTACTAAAGTTCTAAAGTGATAACTGTGTTTTGCTCCTAGTTAATTTTATATTATATTCTACTAACATTAGCTGTTTTTTGTTCCATATAGCTAACCCCGTTTAGCATTGCTCAACCAATGAGACATTTGGAAGGAGATTATTGATTATTGATTTATTAGGAAACTATTTGTCAGGGTTCCAGGAATCAGACTGAGACGAGAAGTGCAAAAATAATCACACCTTTATTAATAACAAAGAAATAATGAAAAGTCCATAAGTCAAATAACAGCCAGGAGTCAAATAACAGCCAGGAGCCAAAATCAATGACCCCTCCCCAGCGGGAGGACAAAAGGCTTATTGGGGAAACGGGCATGGAAGGCTAGGAGGAGGGCGGGAGCATGAGCATCAGAGGAGGGAACCCAAGAACACTCCTCCGGACCGTAGCCCCTCCAGTGAACCAAATACTGTACGCGGCCCCTGGACATACGAGAGTCAATAATGCTGCTGACCTCATACTCCTCATGGTTGTCAACAAAGATAGGATGGGGATGAGGCAACACAGTGGTAAACCGATTGCAAACCAATGGTTTCAAGAGGGAGACATGAAAAACATTGGAGATGCGCATTGCAGGAGGAAGGTCAAGAGCATAGGCCACAGGATTGACCCGTCGGAGTATTCGAAAAGGACCAACATAACGGGGAGACAGTTTATTGGAAGGCACACCAAGGTTCAAAGTTGCGGGAGGACAGCCAAACTCTCTCACCAACCTGGTAGGAAGGTGCAGGCAGACGCCTACGATCAGCCTGGAACTTTTGGCGCTGCATAGAATGATGAAGGCAATCCTGAATCTGCAGTTGCCGGAGATGCTCCTCCAAAGCCGGAATACCCTGAGACATGAATGAATCGGGCAACAAGGATGTTTGAAACCCATAATTTGCCATGAACGGGGATAACTTGGAGGAAGCATTAATAGCACTATTACGAGCAAACTCTGCCCAAGGTAACAGTTCAGACCAATTATTGTGGTGATCTGAGACATAGCAATGGAGGAACTGTTCCAGAGCTTGATTAGACCATTCCGCAGCCCCATTGGATTGAGGGTGATATGCCAAGGAGAAGGAAAGTTGGATCCCCATTTGAGCACAAAAGGAACGCCAAAATCTCCTTGGGTAATCCATGTAAATGGAAGACCTACCGGGCAAAAATTGAAGCAAGCTCCTGAGCGGTAGGCAACGTCATCAAGGGAATGCAATGTGACATTTTAGAAAAATGGTCAACCACCATAAAGATAACAGTATTGCCATTGGAAACAGGGAGCTCGACAATGAAGTCAATGGAAAGATGTGTCCAAGGACGCTCACCATTAGCAATAGGTTGAAGAAGACCCACAGGAAGATGTCGAGGAGTCTTATTCTGTGCAAAAACTGAGCAGGAGGCAACATATGCAGCAACATCAGAACAAAGACCTGGCCACCAGAATTGTCGAGTGACAGACCAAATCATTTGGTTCTTGCCTGGGTGACCTGCGGCTTTAGGATAGTGGTTAGTGTGCAAAAGTTTAATTCAAAGATTCTCAGGAACAAAACACTTACCACTAGGTTTATCAGGAGGTGCATTGGTTTGTGCAACCAGGATCTCCTCCCCCAAGGGAGAAGTCAAATTAGTATGTATGGTAACTAAAATATGGTCAGGAGGTATAACATGAGTAGGTACAGACTCCTCCTTGGACAGAGACGAAAATTGTTGAGAGAGGGCATCAGGCAGGTAGGAGACCACATAAATAAACCGAGACAAAAATAGCACCCATCTGGCCTGTCTGGCGACAAATGTTCTGCTTCAGATAGATATGTTAAATTCTTGTGGTCAGTAAGAATGAGCACTGGCACGCTAGTACCCTTGAGAAGATGCCTTCATTCCTTGAGTGACAAAATTATGGCCAGTAATTCCTTGTTGCCAATTTCATAATTGCACTCTGCTGGAGACAATTTCTTAGAGAAGAAACCACACGGATGCAAGGAACCATTAGGCGTAGGACGTTGAGACAAGAGGGCACCTACACCAGTCTCAGATGCATCGACCTCAAGAACAAAAGGCAGGACAGGGTTAGGATGAGCCAGAACTGGAGCATCAGCAAAGGCAGTCTTAAGACTATCAAAGACCTTAATGGCAGTAGGTGACCAATGGAGTGGATCATTCTCTTTACGGGTCAAGTCTGTGATATGTTTGACCAAGGAAGAAATGTTTTTAATAAACTTTTTTTTTTTTTTTTTCAAAGAGCTTTATTGATCAAAACAAGATACAAGAGAGAAAAAAAAAAAAAGGAAAAATATACATGGCACTACAGTACAACGTAATAAATGCCGACTGAGCAGAAATGAACAATAAAGTCCACAGTAAGAGCGAATATGAATTGTGACTTAGACTCGTAGTCCCTTTTAGGCTCATGTCATCTAGAGCACAGATCTGTAGTTATTATTCACGGAAGTTCAGTTTCCTCTCTTGCGTTACTTATCTCTATATAAACTTAAAAAAGCTCCATAGTTTTCACAAGTCTTTTTTCCTGTTGTCTTCAAGAACATTGCGATAATGGCTAACATAATGTCACACAGCAAGAACTAAGATAACAATTTAAACCTATTCATACTCCATCTCACTGGAGCTGTAACATATAGACACAGATAAACAGATAACTATATTCAGAACATAACATGGCCTGGATACACTTTGCCACTCTCTGTTTAGTTTATTCTCCAAATGGGAGAAAGGGAATGGGGGAAGAGAGGGGGGAAAACCAAGAGGGAAAAAAAAAAGGGGTGGTAAGATACGAATCAGGCTCAGGTCTCACTCAACTCAGTTCACTATAGCAGATTACCTCAGCGTCTCACTCACCACCTCCCCACATCTGCAATAAAAGGTCATATCTGTCTAGCTTTGCTATTTTAGCATAGTGGTATCTCTCAAGTGTCAGAAGGTCCAACACCTTCTGCTTCCATTCAGTCAGCGTGGGTAATGTGCTGATTTCCAATGGAGAGGTATCAGACTTTTTGCGCCCGTTAGCATCAGGAATAAGAGGGTTTTTTTTAGTAGGGTCGTTAACTTGGAATGGGATATGGAAAAGCAAAGTCTCGGGCGTCTTGGGAATATGTAAGCTCAGGAGTTCCTGCATCTCTTCCCATACTGCGGACCAGTAATTGTTTAGTAAGGGGCAGTCCCACCATATGTGTACCATTGTACCCTGTTCCCCGCAGCCCCTCCAACATCTATCCGATGTGTTAGGATAGATTGATTTTAGTTGTACTGGCGTGAGATACCATCTACTTAGATGTTTATATTGGGATTCCTGTATGTGTGCTGAGACTGAAGTTGACTTAATAGTATTGAATATCCTACGCCATTCCTCATCTGAGAGCTCTACCTCTAACTCCCTATGCCACATTCTGGTATATGTCGGAAGTGCACTCCCCCTATGGCTAAGCAGGTGTGTGTATAGTATCGATATCAGGTGTCTGGAGGGTGCTTTCTTTGTACACAGCTGTTCAAATGGTGTTTGTTTTCTCGTCAGTTGTTTGTGTCTGTGGGTGGTTATGTAATGGCACACTTGCAGATAGACATACCAAGGTATGGGGGTATCAGGCTGTTCTCCCTCAAGCTCCTCCCTCAATTTCACCCTATTCTCTGTTATGTAGAGCCCTACATGATTGTTTGCCAGGGAGGTTTGTTGTGGCGTTGTTTTGTGTTGCAGAGGTAATTCTGGGTTACCATACAAGGGTGTTAGGGGTGAGTGCAAAGTCGATACGTGTGGGTCGGTTTGTAAGGTCTTGTCCCATTCCGCGAGCCTCACCTCTAGAATTGGGAAATGAGTAAGGTCAACCCGTCTATGTCTTTTAGGGGTCCATAAGAGGGCGGGCAAGTCACGTGTTTGCAGTGCTTCTCTATCCAACTGGATCCATCGTTTCTGATCGCTACCCTGACACCACTCTACTACTCTTTGAAGCAATATAGCTCTCCTATATAGTAGAAGATTTGGGAGACCCAAACCTCCCTCGTCTCTAGGCATATACATAGTTTTCTTGTTTATTCTAGGCTTCAACCCTTGCCAAACATACTCCTCGAGTATCCTTTGCACGGTGGGAAGAAACGTCACTGGCAGAGGTATCGGGAGAACCTGAAGTACATTTAATATCCTAGGGAGGACATTCATCTTAAAAACGTGAATTCTTCCCAACCAAGAAATTGTTTTATGTCTCCATGCAGAGAGATCCGCTGCTATCACTGTTTTGATTGGGACATAATTAAGTGTAAACATGTCTGCCACATCAGCTGCTAGACTAACACCCAAATATTTCAAAGATTTATACGTCAGCACAAAAGAACTGTGCTGTTGGAGCCATGTAAGGGAGGTGGATGTCAAAGATATACTTAATAGTTTTGATTTAGTGTCATTGAGGTGAAAGTTGGAAACTTCACCATAGGTTCGGAACTCATCCATTAAAGCTGGAATGGTTGTCTCAACCTCTGTTATTGTCAGTAAGAGATCGTCTGCGTACATAGCCAACTTATTTTCTCTACCACCAACCTCAATCCCTGTAACACACTTGTTACTTTTGTAAAGAGTAGTGTTTGTTGCTCTTTTGTATATTGTCTCTGATACTATTTCTGTGTAAAAGAGATCAAATACGGTGAGCTTATTGTTCAAAAATTAGTTGATATTATCAGAAACTTGATAGCATGTTCTGAGTAATATGCCTTTTCTGAACTAAAGAGGTTTTGTAGCGAGATCATATATATAAAGATCTATAGTTTTGATAGCGAGTTTAACTTCAGTTAGATAAATTGTATCTTAGATATTATCCTCTGAGTCTCCGTTCATCTATTCATCTTCACACACTCACACACCAAAATAAAAGTTATATTTACAATATCCTTTAAGCGGTATTACACTTAACTTCCAGTCAGCTTGAAATAATTGGTGATTCAGTTCAACATACATCTGTGAAGCTGAGAGCAGTTTTATGCGGTAAATTGTAGGCACAGTTCATATGCATGAAATACAGTCAGGGTGCAATTTACTTTAATCCGATTCAAACCGATGCTGTAGGAAAAACAGGAGAGAGCGTCTTACCTGGAAGAGACTCGAGCGGTTAGTGAGACCGCGGCGTGTGAGCGTGACTTACTTCCGGTTATCGCTGAAGCGAGGAGACAAACAAACAGTGAGTTCAAACTAATAACTTGTAAGATAGACTTCTGTAGAAATAAGATAAACAACTTGTCTTGATTGTAGTCCAGATAGAAGAGAATCAGAAGTTAAAGTTGAGATAACAACTTCTTGCTTTGACCTGAAAAGGAAAATAACCTGCGAGTATAAGCAGGATAGAGAAGTGTGCTTGACATACACTTCAATTAACAGGCAATTTGTAAGTGGAAAGGTGAGCTTTAAATAGGGGTGAGCAGTTGATGGGAGGTTCTTACTTAAAGAGATATTACATCTCCCCCCCGTTAAGGGAGCACCCCTGGAGAACCTGGATGAGGTTTGGAAGGATAGCGACGATGGAAACGTTTAACAAGTTCAGATGCATGAACCGCAGACTGAGGTTGCCAGGAATTCTCCTCAGGACCATAACCTCTCCATTGTATCAGATATTCCAATCTTCTCCTCCTGATTCGAGAATCCAATATCTCTTCCACTTCAAATTCCTCTTGGTCATCAAGAAATGTAGGGGGTGGAGGAGTTAGTTTTAATCTTTCATGATCTGATATATAAGGTTTTATAAGAGAGACATGAAATGTATTGTGTATTCGATAATGGGTTGGTAGGTGAAGTCTCACTGCGTTAGGATTTATGATTTTGTCAATAATGAAAGGTCCTATAAATTGGTTAGCTAACTTTTTACTTGGTGTCTGCAACCGTAAGTGCTTTGTGGATAAAAGGACTTGGTCACCTATTTTATAGTCAGGTGTTTGTCGTCGTCTTTGATCATAGTAAAATTTTTGTCTGTCCTTGGCTTCGGCTAGGTGAGTCTTTAGAATCTTTAGTCTGTCTTGTAAATTATTTGCAAAAGTGGTAGCGCTCGGGGAATTAACTGTTGTGTTAGTGATTGTTATGGAGGTAGGGTGGTATCCATAAGTGGCAAAAAATTGAGTCATTTTTATTGAGGAAGAGATGGAATTATTGTATGCAAATTCTGCCATAGGAAGGAGAGTGACCCAGTCATCCTGTAAGTGCGTAATGTAGCATCTAAGATATTGTTCTTATGTTTGGTTGAGACGCTCTGTTAACCCATTAGTCTGAGGGTGAAACGCTGTTGAATACCTTGCATCTATTTTTAACAACTTACATATAGATCTCCAAAATGCGGAGGTAAATTGAGTGCCCCGGTCACTTATTATGGTTGTTGGTAAACCATGTAATCTGACTATAGAACTGATGAAAGTCTTAGCAGTTATCATAGCAGTGGGTAGAGCTTTAAGTGGAGTAAAATGTGCTAGTTTGGTCAACTGATCAACTACTACAAATATCGTATTATATTGTTGAGATGGAGGTAACTCAACAATGAAATCCATGGATATGATTGACCATGGTCTATCAGGAATAGGTAGGGGGGTTAGGTATCCAATGGGTTTCTTGTGTTCTAACTTGTTCCTTGCACATATATCACATCCTGTTATGTAATCTGTTATGACCTTTTCCATCTGTGGCCACCAAAAATAACGTTGGGTCAATTCGGTGGTCTTTTGAATTCCGGTATGACCTGATAGCATGTTATCATGTGTGTATGATAATATGAGTTTACGTAAATTTTGTGGGATATAAAGTCTTCCTTTTTGATAAAGTAAACCTGTGGTTTCATCTTTAATGCAATCTTGAGGTATGGTTATCTCTGTTGTTAAAGCTGAAAGTATCTCTTTCTCTAGGTTTGTGAGTGATCCTAAGAATTTTTCTTCTGGTATTACTGGTGTTGGTTCAATTGCTGTTAGGTTATTTTCGTATTGTCGTGACAAAGCGTCTGCTTTGGCATTGGCTGTTCCAGGCCGGTAGGTTATCTGAAAGTTGAATCGGTCCATAAATAAAGCCCATCGAACCTGACGAGATGAGAGGGTCTTATTAGTTTTCAGATATTGTAAATTTTTATGATCAGTATATACCAAAAATGGTTCTTGGGTTCCTTCTAATAAGTGTCTCCAATGTTCTAGAGCACGTTTTATTGCTAATAATTCCTTATCACCGACACTATAATTTCTTTCTGCAGGTAGGAAAGTCTTAGAGTAGTAAGCGATAGGATGGATCTGTTTTGTTATGATGTTTTGCTGTGACAATACAGCACCGATCCCTGAATTAGATGCATCCACTTCTAGAATAAATGTTTGGTTATAGTCCGGTAGAGCTAAGACAGGCGCGGTAGTGAAAAGGTCTTTTAGCTTAATAAAAGCTTCTTGAGTCTCGTTGTTCCAAAGAAATTTCCGTTTATTACTAGTTAATTGAGTGAGTGGTTTTACCACTGAAGAGAAATCTTTGATAAATTTCCTATAAAAATTTGCAAACCCCAGAAATTTCTGGAGTGTGCGTAGAGTTGTAGGCCTGGGCCAATTGATAATTGCTTGGATCTTTTGTGGATCCATTTCAATCTTATTGGGCTTTAGAATATATCCTAAGAATTTAATTTCAGACACATGGAAAATACATTTTTCTAATTTAGCGTAGAGTTTGTTTTGTCTCAACCTTGTCAAGACCCACCGAACATGTTTTTCATGGTCTTTTAAATTCTTTGAGTAAATTAGGATATCATCCAGATAGATGATTACACAGACATCAGTGAGGTCATGGAAAATTTCATTTATGAAATGCTGAAATGTTGCTGGAGCATTGCATAATCCAAACGGCATAACGTTGTACTGGTATAAGCCGTATCTGGTGCGAAATGCGGTCTTCCATTCATCACCCTTTTTTATACGGATTAAATTGTAAGCCCCTTTTAAGTCGAGTTTCGTAAAAATCGTGGCACCAGTTAGTCTTTCCAGTAATTCAGGAATTAAAGGTAAGGGGTACCGATTTTTTATCGTTATTTTGTTTAAAGCTCGATAATCAATAATAGGGCGTAATGTTCCATCTTTGTTTTTAACGCAAAACATCCCAGCAGCTGCTGGTGAAGTAGAGTGAGATATGAATCCCTTTCTCAGGTTTTCATCTAAATACGTTCGTAGATCTTGTAATTCTTTTTGATTCATTGGGAATATTTTCCCATGTGGTATCTGTGAGTCTGGTATAATATCTATTGGACAATCAAATGTCCTATGGGGAGGCAAATTTTCTGCTTCCCTTAAATCGAATACATCTCCCAGATCCTGATAAACCAATGGTACACTCTGTTCCATTGTAGCTATGTTACAGTGAGGGTAACAGGTGGTTTTGCAATAACTAGAAGTAAGGAGTACAGTGTCTTGACTCCAATCTATTTCAGGGTTATGTGTCTTCAACCAAGTATACCCTAATATAATTGAATGGTTAGCTATAGGTAATATATCAAAAGATAAATATTCCGTATGTCCCCCGATAGTACTTATTAAGAGTGGTATGGTATGGTGAGTGATTGGTCCCTGTTTTACTAAGGTTCCATCAATTAATTTTACAAAAACTGGGTTTGCTTTGCACACTGTGGGAATTTTATTTTGAACAACATAATCAGTATTAATATATACACCCGTCGCCCCAGAGTCAAGTAATCCTTCAGTCTGTAAATGGTGTTGATCCCACTGTAAGGAGAGAGGTATAGTTAACTGTTGTGTCTTAATAGTTTTATGTAACTGTTTTATGTGATGTATCTTACCCTTCTTTTGTTTGGATAATAAAGGACAAGTACTAACGGAATGTTCTTTGTGTGCGCAGTACAGGCAGAGGTTAGATAATCTTCTCCTTATTTTCTCTTCTGGGGTAAGTGGTCCCCTAATAGTCCCGATCTCCATAGGTACAGGGTTGGTGAGGGATTTTTCTTGTGAGGTTTGTGCAGGATATGATCGTCTTGGAACACTGTCACTCGCCATTCTTTCTGCCTTTCTCTCCCTTAGACGTCTGTCCAAAGTAATACATAATTTAGTGAGCCCTGATAAAGTCTCAGGCATTTCTAGACGTGATAATTCATCTTTTAATCCTTCAGATAAGCCTAACCTAAATTGGTTTCTGAGGCTTATCTGGTTCCACTGGGAATCTGAGGCCCACATCTGGAAGTCCGTGATGTATTCCTCAACGGTCCTCTTCCCTTGTCTTAAGGCACGTAATTTGGATTCTGCATTAATCTGAGTATCAGCGTCCTCATATAAGGTGGACATGGCAGAAAAAAATTCCTGTAAGGAATTCATTATAGGATCATTTGCCTCAAATAATCTGTTGGCCCAGGTCCTGGGTTCACCCACTAAGTAAGATATGGTGGTACAGACTTTTATTCTCTCGGTATGATATGTTCTGGGTTTGAGAGAGTAAAGTAAGTTACAAGCATTTCTGAAATCTCTGAAAATAGCACATTTTCCAGAAAATTGAGTTGGAGGCTGAATCTGAGGCTCAGGTAACTCCAGCTCTTTAGGGGTTAAACATTCTTTAATCAATGCTTTTAATGCAGTGTTCTCTGTTTGTACTTCAGTTAAACCATGGGCGAGGTAGTCTAATTTTTTGTTAATGTTGGTAATTTCATTCTGAACCTCTTGTGCATCCATGGTAGAACTGTTACTTAGCAGAGTTTGAGGTCTGTTAATTCTGTAACACACTTGTTACTTTTGTAAAGAGTAGTGTTTGTTGCTCTTTTGTATATTGTCTCTGATACTATTTCTGTGTAAAAGAGATCAAATACGGTGAGCTTATTGTTCAAAAATTAGTTGATATTATCAGAAACTTGATAGCATGTTCTGAGTAATATGCCTTTTCTGAACTAAAGAGGTTTTGTAGCGAGATCATATATATAAAGAGCTATAGTTTTGATAGTGAGTTTAACTTCAGTTAGATAAATTGTATCTTAGATATTATCCTCTGAGTCTCCGTTCATCCATTCATCTTCACACACTCACACACCAAAATAAAAGTTATATTTACAATATCCTTTAAGCGGTATTACACTTAACTTCCAGTCAGCTTGAAATAATTGGTGATTCAGTTCAACATACATCTGTGAAGCTGAGAGCAGTTTTATGCGGTAAATTGTAGGCACAGTTCATATGCATGAAATACAGTCAGGGTGCAATTTACCTTAATCCGATTCAAACCGATGCTGTAGGAAAAACAGGAGAGAGCGTCTTACCTGGAAGAGACTCGAGCGGTTAGTGAGACCGCGGCGTGTGAGCGTGACTTACTTCCGGTTATCGCTGAAGCGAGGAGACAAACAAACAGTGAGTTCAAATTAATAACTTGTAAGATAAACTTCTGTAGAAATAAGATAAACAACTTGTCTTGATTGTAGTCCAGATAGAAGAGAATCAGAAGTTAAAGTTGAGATAACAACTTCTTGCTTTGACCTGAAAAGGAAAATAACCTGCGAGTATAAGCAGGATAGAGAAGTGTGCTTGACATACACTTCAATTAACAGGCAATTTGTAAGTGGAAAGGTGAGCTTTAAATAGGGGTGAGCAGTTGATGGGAGGTTCTTACTTAAAGAGATATTACAATCCCCTTAATAAGGGGGTTGACTCTAATGTGGCTAGCCAGTGCCTCAATGGAGATAGCAAAAAGCAGGGGTGAAAGTGGACACCCCTGCCGTGTCCCATTGGTTATGCTAAAGGGCTTCAACAGGACACCATTAACCTTTATCTGCGCGTTGGGATTGGAAAATAATGAGAAGACTATGCTAATGAATTTGTCCCCAAATCCCATCCTCACCAGAACAGAGTTTAGAAAGTGCCAACTCACCCTATCAAATGCTTTTTCTGCATCAGTTGACAACAGGGCGAGCGGCACTCCCCTCTTCCTGGCATGGGCAATCAATTGTGTTACTTTAAGGGTATTATCCCTTGCTTCCCGCCCCGGGATAAACCCAACCTGATCTGCATCAATTAGATCAGGGAGGAACTTGTTTACTCTGTTTGCCAAGATCTTGGCCAATATCTTGACATCCGCATTTAAGAGCGAAATTGGTCTGTAGCTTTGGGGTACATCTGCCGGCTTTCCGGGCTTTGGAATAACTGTGACGTAAGCTGTCAGCATGGATGACGGCAACTGTTTCAGAGTGGGTAGCCTATTAAATAAGTCCTGTAAATATGGTAGTAATACAGTCAAGAATGTCTTGTAATATTTGGCCCCCAGTCCGTCTGGGCCAGGACATTTCCCATTAGGGAGGTCTCTAATGGCCAATTGTATCTCCTCTCTATCAAGAGGGGACTCCAGGTAGTCTACAGCTTCCTGATTCAATGTCTGACGATCAGTATTAAAAATATATTCTTGTACATTCTGTCTGACGGTGTTTCGCTCTAGGGCCAGATCTTGTGTCCTCAAATTGTATAGGCTACAGTAATACATTCGAAAGACATTTGCTATGGCCTCACTGTCCTTATGTAGTTTCCCTGTATTGTCTTTAATCGTGTGTATAAAGGATTTTAAGTGTGACCGTCGTAGGGCTCTGGCCAGTAGTTTCCCTGACTTATTCCCCTCTTTGTAATACTTTTGTTGCAACAACAGTGCCTTACGTTGGTTCTCCCTTTGCAGGAGTTGATTGAATTCCAATCGTGCCTGACAGAGTGCCTCCTCAAACCCCGGGTCCATTGTGTTTTTTTTATGTCTTTTCTCTAATGTCTGTATATTGTCAAGAATCGCGTCATAAGCGGCTTTTTGTTGTTTTATCAGCTTAGCTTTATGTTTAATTAAGTGTCCTCTGATGACACTCTTGTGTGCTTCCCATATTGTAGGGAGGGGGAGGTCTCCAGTCATGTTTATGTCAAAATATTCTATTAACATGTTAGTAATATCTTCCTGTACCACTGGGTCATCTATTAGATGTTCCTCTAACCTCCAGATGAATGTGGTGGTGGGTTTGTCCGGCCACATCATTTCGAACATGACCGGGGCGTGGTCTGACCACGTGATAGAAGAGATGTCGCTGCGCATGACGAATGCTATACCCTGAGAGTCTGTAAACAAAAAGTCTATCCGGGAGTATTTTTTGTGAGGGTTGGAATAATAAGTATAGTCTAGATCTGTCGGGTGCATCGTGCGCCATATGTCATGGAGTAAATGGTCTCGCAGTACTGTGTTGATTTGTTTCAGAACATGATGAGATACACTTGAGACCCCGTTGGATGTATCTAATTTTGGGTTAAGAGGAGCATTGAAATCCCCACCCAGAAACAAAATCCCCTTGGTCACTTCTAGCAGTTTGTTTGAGAGGTTCCTGAAAAAGATATGTTGTGCAGTGTTGGGGGCATATATGCATGCTATAGTTATCTGCCTCCCATACAATAGACCTACAACTATTACATATCTGCCCTCTCTATCTCTCTCGACCCTCTGAAGTTGGAAGGATGTTCTGCAGTGTATCAGGATTCCCACCCCGTTTTGTTTACTTGTACCTGAGGAGAAGTAAGCTAATGGGTATCTACCATTATGCCATTTAGGCTCTTTGTTTCTTAGGAAATGTGTCTCTTGTATACAGATAACATCCCCCTGTAGCTTTTGTAAATCCCTCATCACAATAGATCTTTTACCTGGGTTGTTTAGCCCCTTCACGTTGACTGTTAAGAATTTGATAGAGTGTTTCTGCGACCTGAGCCGTTCCGGAATCATTGTATCGTAACATGTACCTACAGGCTGAGAGAGAGAAAAGAAAAAAAAAGGGGGGGGGAGGTTAAGGGAAGGAAGGGAGAGATAGAGGGGTGGAGTCGGGGGTGTTAGAAGGAAGAGAAGGGGAAGGGGGGGGAGGATAAGCAGGTCTGTGGGTCTGATGAATTACACAAACGGATGTAAGTTAAATACGCTATTGACCTAGATAGAATATAGTAAAAGTTACCAAGTAGGGGAGTAGGATAAGGGGGGATAGGGTAGTATAGGGCAGTTGTGGACAAGTCTAATCGGTCGAGTGACAAATTTCACCAGACCCCGTTTCACTAAGAGAGATTACCAAAAGGGGAAAGTGCCAATAACCTGCCCAGATTGACAAAACAACATAGGGCTGCAATAATGTAAATTGAGAATAAGTTAAAACATTATATATGTGTAGACCAACAAGCTTAAAGTGGTATACTTATATCTCTATTTATGGAAACCGAGGGGAGACTATAAACATCAGCATAGACATTGGGGAAATTTGTTCCAACATTTTACAATGAAATCATTATTACTATAACTAAGATGCATTGTATTACAAACTAATATTCAAACAGTCTATGTGCACAGTGGGACGAGTCCGAAGCAGGCCCAGGAGTTATCCCAGGACCACTCTGTCCATCATTTGCCATTTTTATAAACTACAGTCTCACCTGTGCAAATAAGGGAAATATTGTTCCTTCACTCCTTTCTTACCCCGAACCCATCAGGGCTGCTGCATTCCTCCAGCCAGTGTAGGAGGCTGGGCTGGAAAATCTTCTGGATTTGGTGGAGCAATATTTAGCGTTGCGCAGAAATCTTCCAAATCTGTCAAAGATCTATATGTTGCTGTTTTCTCTCCCGATGAAGCGATGATGCAGGTGGGAAACCCCCACCAGTACGGGATCTTGTGATGCTGTAGTGCGGAAGTTAGAAACCTAATTTCCCTGCGTTTTTGCAGAGTAGCCAGGCTTAAGTCAGAGAAGATTTGCAGTGGTACCCCAGCATGTTGAAGTGGATGTTTATTCCTACTGCTCTTGATGATGTCTTCTTTATCCTTGTAATTAAGCAGTCGTAAAATGACATCCCTTGAGGGGGCTTTAACTAATGGATTTGGGCGCAATGCCCTATGTGCTCACTCTATCAGGACTTCAGGGGCCATAGGTGTTCCTTTGAGTGTTCTGAAAAGATCCTGCAGGTATCCCTGCAAGGCCCCCGGCCCAACAGATTCAGGAATGCCCCTAACACGCAGGTTATTTCGCCGACTGCGATTATCGAGGTCCTCTATGCGTTCTAGTAAACTTTGAATCGAGTTTGAGTTATGCAATGTTTGTGCCGTGGTGTCCTTAAGCTTTTCCTGTAGTGTGGTTTGTGCATTTTCCACAACCGTCACTCTCTGTGCAACATCAGTTAAGTCTTTGCGCAGCTCACTAAATAAGTTTTTAATCTCAGAAACTACCCCTCTTATATCCTCTTTTGAGGAGAGAGCTTTCAAATCTTCTTTAGTTACATATTGTAGCATCTCTGAGGGTGTCATTAACGCTTGTGTGTTATCGCTCACAGCAGATTGTAGTTGGGATTGGTGTTCCTCCGCCATCTGAGCCTCGACACTTTTTAGGTAATGGTTTATATTTCTTGTTTTAGGGCCCTTGTCTTGCATTCCTGTCTTTTTTTGTGACATTTTCAACAAGATCTGCTGTATTTGTCTGCAGATTGAAGTTGTTTGTAGGATGATCCCCTTCTCTTTTTCCAAAAATATCTTGAGCAGGTCTGATTGACGTGTACAATATAAAGGAGAATGAGATACTTTCTAAAAGTAAAGATTCCCAGGGGATTTTGTCTGCGGGGCTTTGTAAGTGTTGTTTATTTTGTTACTGAACACTGCCTGTAAATCTAAGCCTCAAGTACAGTGCACCAGCCTTATTCAGCCGTTATTCAATCTCACATAGGCAGTCTCTCAAACACAGTATTATGGGCCACAACCGTTAGTACTTTAATGCAAATGCTTTGTCAGACACTTGGCAATATACAAGGAAACAATGCACTGCTGTTGCCCGCAACTCAGATAGCCCTTCTATTACACCCTGCTCACTATAGCCAGCTTGCAAGAAAACTCCTGTTCTCCCAACTTAGTAAAATAGCAGTTGCAAGAGAAATTTTACCTCCGCTGCTGCCACGCTGCAGGCGATGTCTGCTGACTCAGATGTTCTGAAAGTTGCGGTGAAAGAGCTACGATGTCAACAGGTCTGAGAGACAGCGGAGTCCCCTGAGAGCCAACTATTGCCACTTGATGCTCCCCAGATGCCAGGCCACTGTGGATCACTCACAACCGCGGAGTTTCTGAGCGGGTATTTATACTTTAGTCAGGCTGCGGCCCGCAACGGAAGATACAGTCAATTTTCTTTGCCTCTATAAATTATGTCGGCATCTGGTCCGCTCACTGCTCCCCTCGGTTTGGTGTTGCAGCTAGTCAGTGGTTACAGCCTTTTATTCACTTTTACATAGTTTGGGCAAGGTATTAGCTCCGGAGCTCTAAGGACACACGACCATTCTCCAGCACGGTCAGGCTCCACCCCGTTTTTAATAAACTTTTAGTAATTGGCGAACCCCAAAAAATGTTGAATAGACCGAATTCCATCTGGGCAAGGCCACTGCAGAACTGCAGATAACTTGTCAGGATCCATGGAGAACCTGGCAACAGAGATAACATAACCTAGGAAGGTTACTGGAGTTTGATGGAACTCACATTTCTTGAGTTTACAAAACAGGCCGTTCTCATGTAGTCTCTGAAGAACCCGTGTAACATCAGAACGATGAGCCTCAAGTGTGGGTGAGTGTATGAGGATGTCGTCCAAGTACACCACAACACACTGTTGCAACATATCTCGTAGGACATCATTAATACATTCCTGGAAAACAGCAGTAGTATTACATAGGCCAAAGGGCATTACAAGATACTCATAATGCCTGCGCCTGGTGTTAAACGCTGTTTTCCATTCGTGGCCCTCCTTGATCCTAACAAGATTGTACGCTCCTCTCAAATCAAGTTTAGTAAAAACCGTAGCTCCCTTGGGGCGGTCAAAGAGTTCCGTAATGAGCGAATAGGGTAAGCATTCTTAATGGTTAGATGATTAAGACCCCTATAATCAATGCATGTTCTTAAATCGCCACGGTTTTTCTTCACAAAGAAGAAGCCAGCCCCTGCAGGAGAGCAGGATTTGCGGATGATCCCCCACAACAGAGCATCGGCAACATACTCCTCCATAGCACAATTCTCTGCAACAGACAGAGGGTAAACCTGGCCCCGAGGAGGAATGGCTCCGGGTTGCAGGTCTATGGCACAATCATAAGACCAGTAAGGAGGCTGCGTAGCGGCACGCACCTTGTCAAAAACGTCTAGGAACTCTTGGTACTCCTCTGGCAATTGAGATACCGAAGAAGTGCACAAGACTTTAACTGGTTTCTGAAGACAAGTCGAAATACATTGCAGGGACCACGACAAAATTTTGGACCTGCGCCAGTCGAGACTGGGATTGTGCTTTTGGAGCCATGGATAACCCAGAACAACCGGAAAATGCGAAGAGTTTTTCACCTGAAACTGGAGGGTTTCAAAATGGAGAACCCCAAGAGCCTTGGACACTGGAGCAGTTTTGTGAGTAACGAGTGCGGACTGAAGGGGCCTGCCATCAATGGCCTCAATAGCAAGCGAATTGGACCGAGGAAAAAAAGGAATGGAGTGCTTTGATACAAAAGCACTGTCAATGAAATAGCCTGCAGCACCGGAGTCAACAAGAGCCTGGGTTAATATGGAGGAGTCCACCCAGGAAAGGACAACCGTGACCAAAGGTTTCTCCTTAAGTGGTTTCGGGGATGAGGATAAACCACCCAAGGTCTGCCCCCGACAGGACCTTAGGTGTGAGCGTTTCCCGGCCGTGCAGGACAAGACTTCAAAAGGTGGCCCTGTAACCCACAATAGAGGCAGAGCCCCTCCCTCCTCCTAAAGGCCCTCAATTGTGATGTATGATCTTTCTTCCTATTTGTTCATATGTTGAGCTATTTTTTGTTGAGCTATAGTTACCTATCTTTGCTGTCAAAGGAATAGAATTACTTTAGAACCTTACTTGCATGTTGACTTTATTAAGGTTCCACATAGTGTCTGCAGGTGACATACTTTAATTTCCAGATGGTAATTACAAACTATATATATATATATATATATATATATATATATATATATATATATATATATATATATATATATATATAGTCATATTATGTAGCATTTCTAAGGGCCCAAAAGCAGTTTTTCATTTCTCAGCCTTCTCACAGTTCTTTCTATTTTCTGTGTCAAATAGTCCAAGAGTGGCCCTCTATAGCAAATTGAAGGTAAAACAAACCTGAGGTTTTTAATATTTGTTATTGCAGCCTAAGTTCTCTCAAATGTCTTCAGCTTGACCTAGTAACTGATCAGCATTAAATTATTAGATGTTTCATGTCTGTAATGTTGCTTTTTTGTCTTGTATATTTCTTTACATCAATAAAAAAAAACATTGAAAAAAAATGATAGCGGAGGTAGATTGATTAGTCTCTTAACTTTGCATGTTATATCTGAATCATTAAAGTTTAATTTTAACTTTCATGTCCTGTCTTTCTGGAGGTATGTCAGTTTAATTATATGTCTTGTAAATACATTTCTAGTAAGCTTGAAATAAGCTTGGTGTTTTTCAACATTTGGAAGTGTTAAGTCTGAAATAAGTAGAGGTTGGTGATTAATGCATGTGCTTTTATTAAAAAACAATCGGCTAGATTATGAGTTTTGCGTTATGAGGGGTGCAGTGCTAACTTGCACGTTATTGTCACCGCTCACTTCCCTACAGAGCTGGTATTACAGGTTTATAAAAACCTGGCGTAATCAGGCAAGAAGTGAGCGTAGAGCAAAATTGAGCTCCATACCGCACTCCAATATCAGCGCTGCTGAAAGCTGCGGTAAACTGGTTTTACGTGCTCGTGCACGATTTCCCCATAGACATCAATGGGGAGAGCCGGCTGAGAAAAAGTCTAACACCTGCAAAAAAGCAGCGTAAAGCTCAGTAACGCAGTCCCATTGATTCCTATGGGGAAACAAAATTTATGTTTACACCTAAGACCCTAACATGAACCCTGAGTCTAAATACCCCTAATCTTACACTTATTAACCCCTAATCTGCCGTCCCGACATCGCCGACACCTACATTATACTTATTAACCCCTAATCTTCCGCTCCAGACATCGTTGCCACTATAATAAACATATTAACCCCTAAACCGCCGCACTCCTGCATCACAAACACTAGTTAAATATTATTAACTCCTAATCTGCTGCCCCAACATTGCCTCCACCTACCTACATTTATTAACCCCTAATCTGCCGCCCCCAATGTCGCCTCCACTATACTAAATTTATTAACCCCTAAACCTAAGTCTAACCCTAACCCTAACACCCCCTAACTTAAATATAATTAAAATAAATATAAATAAAACCTACTATCATTACCTAAATTATTTCTATTTAAAACTAAATACTTACCTGTAAAATAAACCCTAAGCTAGCTACAATATAACTAATAGTAACATTGTATCTAGCTTAGGGTTTACTTTAATTTTACAGGCAAGTTTGTATTTATTTTAACTAGGTAGACTAGTTAGTAAATAGTTATTAACTATTTACTAACTACCTAGCTAAAATAAATACAAATTTACCTGTAAAATGAACCCTAACCTGTCTTACACTAACACCTAACCTTACACTAAAATTAAATAAATTACCTAAATGAAATAAAATTACCTAAATTACAAAAAATTAAAAAGACATTATCAGATATTTAAACTAATTACACCTAATCTAATAGCCTTATCAAAATAATCTTCCCCCCCCAAAAAAAATAAAAAAAAACCTAGCCTAAACCAAACTACCAATAGGCCTTAAAAGGGCCTTTGCGGGGCATTGCTCCAAAGAAATCAGCTCTTTTAACTGTAAAAAAAAATACAAACAACCCCCCAACAGTAAAACCCACCACTTACACAACCAACCCCCCAAATAAAATCCTAACACAAAAAAACCTAAGCTCCCCATTGCCCTGAAAAGGGCATTTGTATGGGCATTGCCCTTAAAAGGGCATTTAGCTCTTTTTCAGTGCCCAAACCCTAATCTAAAAATAAAACCCACCCAATAAACCCTTAAAAAAACCTAACACTAACCCCCAAAGATCCACTTACAGTTTTTAAGACCGGACATCCATCCTCAACAAAGCCAGGAGAAGTCTTCATGCAAGCCGGCAGAAGTGGTCCTCCAGACGGGCAGAAGTCTTCATCCAGATGGCATCTTCTATCTTCATCCATCCAGCGTGGAGCGGATCCATCTTCAAGACACCCGGCGCGGAGCATCCTCTTCAATCGAAGTCTTCTTCCAGAATGAAGGTTCCTTTAAGTGACGTCATCCAAGATGGCGTCCCTTGAATTCCGATTGGCTGATAGAATTCTATCAGCCAATCGGAATTAAAGGTGAAAAAATCCTATTGGCTGATGCAATCAGCCAATAAGATTGAGCTTCAATCCTATTGTCTGATCCAATCAGCCAATAGGATTGAGCTTGCATTCTATTGGCTGATTGGAACAACCAAAATAATGCAGGCTCAATCCTATTGGCTGATTGGATCAGCCAATAGGATTGAAGCTCAATCCTGTTGGCTGATTGCATCAGTCAATAGGATTTTTTCACCTTTAATTTTTTCACCTTTAATTCCGATTGGCTGAATTCTATGCTTTGACGTGCTGGTGCACGATTTCCCCATAGACATCAATGGGGAGAGCCGGCAAAAAAAGCATAACACCTGCAATCGCGAAAACAAAAGCTCCGTAATGCAGCCCCATTGATGTCTGATTGGAACAGCCAATAGAATGCGAGTTCAATCCTATTGGCTGAATGCATTAGCCAATATGATTTTTTCACCTTCAATTCCGATTGGCTGATAGAATTCTATCAGCCAATCTGAATTCAAGGGACGCCATCTTGGATGATGTCACTTAAAGGAACCTCCATTCTGGAAGAAGACTTCGATTAAAGAGGATGCTCCGCGCCGGATGTCTTGAAGATGGACCCATGCTGGATGGATGAAGATAGAAGATGACATCTGGATGAAAACTTCTGCCCGTCTGGAGGACCACTTCTGCCTGTTTGGATGAAGACTTCTCCTGGCTTCGTTAAGGACTTATTGCTGCTTGGATGAAGACTTCTCCCGGCTTCATTGAGAATCAATGTCCGGTCTTCAAAACTGTAAGTGGACTCGGGGGTTAGTGTTAGTTTTTTTAAGGGTTTATTGGGTGGGTTTTATTTTCAGATTAGGGTTTGCACACTGAAAAAGAGCTAAATGCCCTTTTAGGGGCAATGCCTATCCAAATGCACTTTTCAGGGCAATGGGGAGCTTAGGTTTTTTAGTTAGGATTTTATTTGGGGGGTAGGTTGTGTGGGTGGTGGGTTTTACTGTTGGGGGGTTGTTTGTATTTTTTTTTTACAGGTAAAGAGCTGATTTCTTTGGAGCAATGCCCCGCAAAAGGCCCTTTTAAGGGCTATTGGTAGTTTAGTTTAGGCTAGGCGTTTTTTTTTTTTATTTTGGGGGGGGATTTTTTCATTTTGATAGGGCTCTTAGATTAGGTGTAATTAGTTTAAATATCTGATAATGTCTTTTTTTTTCAAATCTTTATTAGTACATGCCAAAATTATAGCAATTAGAGTCCAAATGGTACAAGATAAATGGCAATATAATGGCATAACAACAATAAACAGAGGCAGCAACAGTTTCAATATACAATAAATGCATGAAATAATATAAGAAGTCCTAGTACAACACTGTGTATATTGTAATCAAGAGAATGTAGTAGTATCCCTTAAACAAGGATACCTTAATAAGTACCAGACTGTGAGAAGGACACAAATGTATGATGGAGTGTCGGGGAGCAAGGAAAAGAAGAGAAAAAAAAAGGGGTGGGAGAGGAAGAAGGGAAGAGGGGGGAAAGAGAGGAGAGGGAAAGGAAAGGGTAATAAAGAACATGAAATTATCCTGCACATTCAGTAGGACTCCCACACTACCCAGTTTCCGAGACTATTTGATTTGTCTCCAGATTTCCTAAGTTTGACAATGTAAATTTATCTTATTGTTAACGGTAAAGATAGGGCTCTCCATACACTCCAAATAGTCCATAGTCTTGGTAATATCACCCCAGGTGGGGAGTATAGGCTGTTTCCATAATCGAGCGATAGATAATTTGGTTGCCATCAAAAGATAGATGGTAAGCAAGCCTTTGGGGTGAGGGGGAATCCAATGTTCAAATGAAAGAGTATAGTTTGTGGTTTAGTCCACAAGGTAGGGTGCAGAAGAAAGCACCTACAAGACAGCATTCTCCAGAGGGGTTGTAGCATAGGGCATCCCCACCACACATGGGATGGCGAGCCCACCTCGCCACATCCTCTCCAGTATAATGGAGAGTTCAAAGAAGATATTTTAAAGAGTCTCAAGGGAGTGAAATGCCATTGAGTACAGACTTTAAGATATAGTTCCAATAAGGTAATGCAATGAAGAGCTTGTTTTGTGAGTAGAGTGGCCTTAGACCACTCTTCTTGGGAAGCATGAAAATGCAAGGCCTTTTCCCATGATACAATATAGGGTGATTTATAGAAGATCGGGGGATTCAGCAGATCTTGGTAAGAATTGATAATGATCTGGGAATTTCCTGGGCCGTGATCCAACGCTGCTCCCAGTTGGTGAGGGCACGTAGAGGGAAAACCGTAAATCCCCACGATTGTAGGGGGCTTCTCAACCTCCAGAACTCAAATTGGAGTAGCTGTGAAGGACGGTACGTGGAGCAGAACGTTGCTGGTGACATTAACTGTCCACCTGGAAAGAGATCATTTATAGTAGAGATGCTGTGCGAGTGCCACAGCGAATGATGTGAGTCTCTAAGAGCTCGAAGGAGGCCTGACAACATATGAATCGGTGAGGGATGTGGAGCAATTTGGGAGAGAGGTCGGGTTTTATCCCAGAAGCCTAGTGCTGAGAGGATTATATAGTTCTGGATGTTAAAAGAGATTCAAGTATGTTTAGGAATCCAGAGCAAGTCTAAAAGAGTAAGTGAATCAGGGAGAGTCGCCTGTTCTAGTCTCCACCACTTACATTCCGAGGTTTCTGTGTTCCACGGAAGAATATGGGCCAATCTGGATGCTTCATGGTAGCATGCAAAGTTGGGGGCGTCAGTGCCTCCACTAAGCCATGGTAGTTGTAAAATTTTTGTAGCTACTCGTGGGTGTTTAAATTTCCAAATAAATTTGTTGCAAAGCAATTGGAACTTTCCGATGAGAGATTTGAGTATAGGTATTGGCAGAGTTCGGAAAAGATAAGTCAACTTTGGTAAAAGAGTCATTTTAAAGGCTGCCACTCTGCCTAACCAGGATATACTAGGGACATTCCAGTGCTCCACAGATTTTTGGAAAGAGTGAAGAAGCGGATAGAAGTTAGATTCAACTATGGTAGAGATGTTCCAGGAGAGGAATACTCCCAGGTGCTTAATTCTTTGTTGCGACCAATTAAACGAATACCGTCTTTTAAGGTTGGCATATTCTGTGTGAGGAATGTTAATTACAAAGGCGTCCGTCTTATTCACATTTAGCTTGTAATAGCTAACTGCCACAAAGGTATGTGATAATGTCTTTTTTTATTTTGTGTAATTTAGTGGGGTTTTTTGTAATTTAGGTAATTTTATTTAATTTAGGTAATGTATTTAATTGTAGTGTAAGGTTAGGTGTTAGTGTAAGACAGGTTAGGTTTTATGTTACTGGTAAATTTGTATTTATTTTAGCTAGGTAGTTAGTAAATAGTTAATAACTATTTAGTAAATATTCTACTTAATTAAAATAAATACAAACTTGCCTGTAAAATAAAAATAAACCCTAAGCTAGCTACAATGTAACTATTAGTTATATTGTAGCTAGCTTAGGGTTTATTTTATAGGTATTTCATTTTAAATAGGATTTATTTAGGTAATGATAGTAATTTTTATTTAGATTTATTTTAATTATATTTAAGTTAGGGGGTGTTAGGGTTAGACTTAGGTTTAGGGGTTAATAACTTTAGTATAGTGGTGGCGATGTTGGGGGCGGCAGATTAGGGGTTAATAACTGTAATGTAGGTTGCAGCGATGTTAGGGAAGCAAATTAGGGGTTATTATTTAACTAGTGTTTGCGAGGCAGGAGTGCGCCGGTTTAGGGGTTAATATGTTTATTCTAGTGGCGGCGATGTCGGGAACGGCAGATTAGGAGTTAATCATTTTATTTTAGTGTTTGCAATGCGGGAGGGCCTCAGATTAGGGGTTAATAGGTAGTTTATAGGTGTTAGTGAACTTTTTAATACTTTAGTTATGAGTTTAATGCTACAGCTTTGTAGCATAAAACTCATAACTACTGACTTTAGATTGCATTACGAATCTTGCAGTATAGACTGTACCGCTCACTTTTTGGCCTCCCAGAAAAGCTTGTAATATCGGCACTATGGAAGTCCCATTGAAAAAAGACTTAACGCAAATTGCGTAAGTTAATTTGCGTTATGACCAAAAAAGTGTACGGTACAGCTTTTTTGACAAGACTCGTAATAGCAGCGGTAGTGAAAAAGCAGCGTTATAATCCATAATGCTGTATTTCACTCATAACGCAAAACTCATAATCTAGTTAAAAAATGACATGCTCTAATTTGTTACATGCACTACTGTGTGTTTAACCCCACACAAAGTGGTTAAACACACAGTAGAAGTATAGTTCAGGACCTGCAGAACACTGCTGTTCCCGGGTGGAATTTGCAGCTCATCCAATCCGTAGCGCTAATTTCATAACTCAGCTGTGTTATTATCACACTAGAAGATTTAATTTTTAGTCTATTATGACTTTTTAAGTTACAGTAAATATATCAGTATTGCCATTCAGCCAGATTACGAGTTTTGAGCGCTATAGGGAAATTAACGACCGCAACATTTTTGGCGTTATTTCACCTCCCTATAGCGCTGATATTACAGGTTTTAAAAAAGCAGGTTTGTGCGGGCGATATGGTGGCGTTGAGCTCCATAAAGCAAACAAAATCGAGAGCTGCTTTGATGTGCTCGTGCACGATTTCCCCATGGACATCAATGGGGAGAGTCGGCAAAAAAAAGCCTAACACCTGCGATCGCGGAAACAAAAGCTCCGGTATGCAGCCCCATTGATGTCTATGGGGAAAGAAAAAGTTACGTTTAAACCTAACACCCTAACATAAACCCCACGTCTAAACACCCCTAATCTGCTGCCCCTAACATCGCTGCCACCTACATAATGTTATTAACCCCTAATCTGCTGCCCCTAACATCGCCGCCACTTACATAATGTTATTAACCCCTAATCTGCTGCCCCTAACATCGCCGCCACCTACCTACACTTATTAACCCATAATCTGCCGCCCCCAATGTTGCCGCCACTATACTATAGTTATTAACCCCTAAACCTAACCGTAATGTAACCCTAACCCTAAGCATAACCCTAACGTAACCCTAAGCCTAAGTCTAACCCTAAGCCTAACACCTCCTAACTTAAATATAATTAAAGTAAATCTAAATAAACCTTACAATTATTAACTAAATAATGCCTATTTAAAACTAAATACATACTTACCTGTAACCCCCCCCCCCCCAAGCTAGCTACAAAATAACTAATAGCTATATTGCAGCTATCTTAGGTTTTATTTTTATTTCACAGGTAAATTTGTATTTATTTTAACTACGTTGACTAAATAAAACCTAACCTGCCCTACACTAAAACCTAACATTACAATAAAATGAAATAAATTAAATTAATAAAATAGAATTTACTAACTTACATACCCCCCCCCCCCACTAAATTACAAAAAATAAAAAATGAAATTATCAAAATTAAAAATGAATTACTCCTAATCTAATAGCCCTATCAAAACAAAACCCCACCCCCAAAATAAAAACAAACTCAAGCCTACACTAAACTGCCAATGGCCCTTAAAAGGGCCTTTTGCAGAGCATTGCCCCAAAGAAATCAGCTCTTTTACATTGCAATAAAAAATACAAACAACCCCCAAACAAAATCTAAATGCAATCAGCCAATAGGATTGAGCTTTCATCCTATTGGCTGATCCAATCAGCCAATAGGATGAAAGCTCAATCCTATTTGCTGATTGCAACAGCCAATAGGATTTCTTCCCCTTTAATTCCTATTGGCTGCTAGAAATCTTTCAGCCAATAGGAATGCAAGGGACACCATCTTGGATGACGTCACTTAAAGGGAACCTTCAGTTTATGCCGACGACCATAAGAAGAGTATGCTCCACGCCGGTGGTCTTGAAGATGGACCCACTCCACGCCGGATGGATGAAGATAGAAGATGCCGTCTGGATGAAGACTTCTCGCTTGGATGAGGACTTTGCTGGCTGGAGGAGGATGGATGTCCGGACTTCGATAACTGTAAGTGGATCGTCGGGGGTTAGCGTTAGGTTTTTTTAAGGGTTTTTCGGGTGATTTTTTTTTTAGGTTAGGGTTTTGGGCAATTCGTAAAAGAGCTAAATGCCCTTTTAAGGGCAATGCTCATCCAAATGCCCTTTTCAGAGCAATGTTTAGCTTAGGTTTATTTAGATAAAGTTTTTATTTTTGGTTGGGTGGGTGGTGGGTTTGACTGTTGGGGAGTTGTTTATATTTTTTATTGCAATGTAAAAGAGCTGCGATCTTTGAGGCAATGCCCCGCAAAAGTCCCTTTTAAGGGACATTGTCAGTTTAGTGTAGGCTGGGGTTTTTTTATTTTGGGGGGCTTTTTATTTTGATAGGGCTATTAGACTAGGAGTAATTAATTTTTATTTTTGATAATTTTGTTTTTTATTTTTTGTAATTTAGTGTTTATTTTTTTTTTGTAAGTTAGTAAATTGTATTTTATTAATTTAATTTACTTCATTTTATTGCAATGTTAGGTTTTAGTGTAAGGCAGGTTAGGTTTTATTTTACTAGTAAGTTAGTATTTATTTAAACTAGGTAGCTAGTAAATAGTTAACAACTATTTACTTACTAGTCTACCTAGTTAAAATAAATACAAACTTACCTGTGAAATAAAAATAAAACCTAACGCCTAGATTTAGAGTTCTGCGTTAGCCGTCAAAACCAGCGTTAGGGAGTCCTAACGCTGGTTTTTACCGCCCGCTGGTATTTAGAGTCAGTCAGGAAAGGGTCTAACTCTCACTTTCCAGCCGCGACTTTGCCATACCGCAGATCCCCCTACGCCAATTGCGTAGCCTATCTTTTCAATGGGCTCTTTCTAACGCCGGTATTTAGAGTCTTGGCTGAAGTGAGCGTTAGAAATCTAACGACAAGACTCCAGCCGCAGAGAAAAGCCAGGAGTTAAGAGCTTTCTGGGCTAACGCCGGTTCATAAAGCTCTTAACTACTGTGCTCTAAAGTACACTAACACCCATAAACTACCTATGTACCCCTAAACAGAGGTCCCCCCACATTGCCACCACTCTAATAAATGTTTTTAACCCCTAATCTGCCAACCGCACACCGCCGCCACCTACGTTATCCCTATGTACCCCTAATCTGCTGCCCCTAACATCGCCGACCCCTACATAATATTTATTACCCCCTAATCTGTCCCCCCCAACATTGCTGCCACCTACCTACAATTATTAACCCCTAATCTGCCGACCTACTATAATAAAGTTATTAATCCCTAATCCACCTCACTCCTGCCTCAAAAACCCTATAATAAATAGTATTAACCCCTAATCTGCCCTCCCTAACATCGCCGCCACCTAACTTCAAGTATTAACCCCTAATCTGCCGACCGGACCTCGCCGCTACTCTAATAAATGTATTAACCCCTAAAGCTAAGTCTAACCCTAACACTAACACCCCCCTAAATTAAATATAATTTTATTCTAACGAAATAAATTAAATCTTATTAAATAAATTATTCCTATTTAAAGTTAAATACTTACCTGTAAAATAAACCCTAATATAGCTACAATATAAATAATAATTATATTGTAGCTATTTTAGGATTAATATTTATTTTACAGGCAACTTTGTATTTATTTTAACCAGGTACAATAGCTATTAAATATTTAATAACTATTTAATAGCTACCTAGTTAAAATAAATACATAATTACCTGTAAAATAAATCCTAACCTTAGTTACAATTAAACCTAACACTACACTATCATTAAATAAATTAAATACAAATACCTACAAATAAATACACTAACTAAAGTACAAAAAATAAAAAAAGAACTAAGTTACAAAAAATAAAAAAATAATTTACAAACATTATAAAAATATTACAACACTTTTAAGCTAATTTCACCTACTCTAAGCCCCCTAATAAAATAACAAAGCCCCCCAAATAAAAAAATGCCCTACCCTATTCTAAAATAAAAATTGTAAAGCTATTTTACCTTACCAGCCCTTAAAAGGGCCTTTTGCGGGGCATGCCCCAAAGAATTCTGCTCTTTTGCCTGTAAAAAAAAACATACAATACCCCCCCCAACATTACAACCCTCCACCCACATACCCCTACTCTAACCCAAACCCCCCTTAAATAAACCTAACACTACCCCCCTGAAGATCTTCCTACCTTGAGTCGTCTTCACTCAGCCAAGCCGAATTCTTCATCCAATCCGGGCGATGTCTTCATACATGCGGGGGCTGAAGAGGTCCATCATCCGGCTGAAGTCTTCATCCAAGCGGGGGCTAAAGAGGTCCATCATCCGGCTGAAGTCTTCTATCAAGCGGCATCTTCAATCTTCTTTCTTCCGGCTCCATCTTCATCCCGCCGACACGGAACATCCTTCCTCCACGACGAACTCCCGACGAATGAAGGTTCCTTTAAGGGACATCATCCAAGATGGCGTCCCTCGAATTCCAATTGGCTGATAGGATTCTATCAGCCAATCGGAATTAAGGTAGGAATAATCTGATTTGCTAATGGAATCAGCCAATCAGATTCAAGTTCAATCCGATTGGCTGATCCAATCAGCCAATCAGATTGAGCTTGCATTCTATTGGCTGTTCCGATCAGACAATAGAATGCAAGCTCAATCTGATTGGCTGATCCAATCAGCCAATCGGATTGAACTTGAATCTGATTCCTATGGGGGAATCGTGCACGAGCACGTTTTTGAAGCTGGCCGCATCCGTAAGCACCGCTTGTATTGAGAGTTGCAGTGGCGGTAAATTATGCTCTATGCTCCCTTTTCGGAGCCTAACGCAGCCCTTCTGTGAACTCTAAATACCAGCGGTATTTAAAAGGTGCGGGGGAAAAAAATACACGCGTAGCTAATGCACCCCTTTGGCCGCAGAACTCAAAATCTAGCCGTAAGATAGCTACAATATAACTATTAGTTATTCTGTAGCTAGCTTAGGTTTTTTTTTATAGGTAAGTATGTATTTAGTTTTAAATAGGAATTATTTAGTTAATAATTGTAAGGTTTATCTAGATTTATTTTAATTATAATTAAGTTAGGGGGTGTTAGGCTTAGGGTTATGTTAGGGTTAGACATAGGGTTACGTTAGGATTAGGGGTTAATATATTTATGTAGAGTTAGTTATGTGGGAGGTCAGAGGTTTAGCGGTTAATAATTTATTTTAGTATATTTCATTGTGGGGGGCTTGCGGTTTAGTGGTTAATAGGTTTATTAAAGCGGCAGTGTGGACGGACGGCAGATTAGGGGTTAATAATATTTAAATAGTGTTTGCGATGCAGGAGGGCGGCAGTTTAGGGTTTAATAGGTTTATTATAGTGTTGATGATGTCGAGGAGAGGGCCAGAATAGGGGTTAATACATTTTACTAGTGGCAGCAATATCGGGAGCGGCAGATTAGGGGTTAATAAATGTATTATAGTGTTTGCGATGCGGGAGGGCCTCGGTTTAGGGGTTAATAGGTAGTTTATGGATGTTAGTGTACTTTTTAACACTTTAGTTTTGAGTTTTATGCTGCAGATTTGTAACTTAAAACTTATAACTACTGACTTTAGATGGCGGTACGGATCTTGTCGGTATAGGCTGTACCGCTCACTTTTTGGCCTCTCAGGCAAACTCGTTATACCGGCGCTATGGGAGTCCCATTGAAAAAGGACTTTTTAAAAAGTGAGTTACTGACGTTGCGTGACGGCCAAAAAGGTGTGCAGTAAACCTATACCTACAAGACTTGCAGCGTTAGGGAAAAAGCAGCGTTATGAAGCATAACGCTGCTTTTTTCACTCATAACGCAAAACTTGTAATCTAGCTGATTGTTAATAGATAAGTTTCTCCTGCTGTAAATCAGCTTCCTTGATTTAATTTTTAGTTTATTCCTGTAGTGAAATATATAGTTGGCTGCTATTTGAATAACTATTAGGCTGTATGTGATTCTAGGTGTTTCTGTGATTTCTACAGGAATAATCAAAAAATGCAGCTAAGAAAACCTTCATTACAGCCCTACACCTAGGCCCATTAACACAAGCAGCAGTGATCTATTTACTGTATATTGTCAACTTCTCAGTGGTTATATACAGGGAGTGCAGAATTATTAGGCAAGTTGTATTTTTGAGGATTAATTTTATTATTGAACAACAACCATGTTCTCAATGAACCCAAAAAACTCATTAATATCAAAGCTGAATAGTTTTGGAAGTAGTTTTTAGTTTGTATTTAGTTATAGCTATTTTAGGGGGATATCTGTTTGTGCAGGTGACTATTACAGTGCATAATTATTAGACAACTTAACAAAAAACAAATATATACCCATTTCAATTATTTATTTTTACCAGTGAAACCAATATAACATCTCAACATTCACAAATATAAATTTATGACATTCAAAAACAAAACAAAAACAAATCAGTGACCAATATAGCCACCTTTCTTTGCAAGGACACTCAAAAGCCTGCCATCCATGGATTCTGTCAGTGTTTTGATCTGTTCACCATCAACATTGCGTGCAGCAGCAACCACAGCCTCCCAGACACTGTTCAGAGAGGTGTACTGTTTTCCCTCCTTGTAAATCTCACATTTGATGATGGACCACAGGTTCTCAATGGGGTTCAGATCAGGTGAACAAGGAGGCCATGTCATTAGATTTTCTTATTTTATACCCTTTCTTGCCAGCCACGCTGTGGAGTACTTGGACGCGTGTGATGGAGCATTGTCCTGCATGAAAATCATGTTTTTCTTGAAGGATGCAGACTTCTTCCTGTACCACTGCTTGAAGAAGGTGTCTTCCAGAAACTGGCAGTAGGACTGGAAGTTGAGCTTGACTCCATCCTCAACCCGAAAAGGCCCCACAAGCTCATCTTTGACGATACCAGCCCAAACCAGTACTCCACCTCCACCTTGCTGGCGTCTGAGTCGGACTGGAGCTCTCTGCCCTTTACCAATCCAGCCATGGGCCCATCCATCTGGCCATCAAGACTCACTCTCATTTCATCAGTCCATAAAACCTTAGAAAAATCAGTCTTGAGATATTTCTTGGCCCAGTCTTGACGTTTCAGCTTGTGTGTCTTGTTCAGTGGTGGTCGTCTTTCAGCCTTTCTTACCTTGGCCATGTCTCTGAGTATTGCACACCTTGTGCTTTTGGGCACTCCAGTGATGTTGCAGCTCTGAAATATGGCCAAACTGGTCGCAAGTGGCATCTTGGCAGCTGCACGCTTGACTTTTCTCAGTTCATGGGCAGTTATTTTGCGCCTTGGTTTTTCCACACACTTCTTGCGACCCTGTTGACTATTTTGAATGAAACGCTTGATTGTTCGATGATCGCGCTTCAGAAGCTTTGCAATTTTAAGAGTGCTGCATCCCTCTGCAAGATATCTCACTATTTTTGACTTTTCTGAGCCTGTCAAGTCCTTCTTTTGACCCATTTTGCCAAAGGAAAGGAAGTTGCCTAATAATTATGCACACCTGATATAGGGTGTTGATGTCATTAGACCACACCCCTTCTCATTACAGAGATGCACATCACCTAATATGCTTAATCGGTAGTAGGCTTTCGAGCCTATACAGCTTGGAGTAAGACAACATGCATAAAGAGGATGATGTGGTCAAAATACTCATTTGCCTAATAATTCTGCACACAGTGTATAGGGACACATGCATGAATCAGCACTGTTAGAAAGTTATATGCATGCTCCAGCCGCTGTATTTACTGTTGACTTTATAAAGAAAATCTATTCCGTTTTAAGAATAAATATATATATAAAAAAATCTTACACAGAACTGCAAATTTCAGAAATACTATTTTGTCACAGGCTGCCTGTTTCTGAATAATTCCCCATTGGCACACCTGTTTTGCTGAAGGTCCCAATTTAATTTATACCTATATGAAACTAGGTGAGATTGTGAAATGTGAATTATGGTGCTGGCTGCTCGGCATCTGAGGGAAGACTGGGACCTGCGCTGATGAATTTCATGATCTCCATCACATCAACTGTTCCACAGGGGAAGGTAGATGGTATGTTCAAAAGATGGATATCTTCACTTAGCTAGGCATATGTCATTTCTCTTAATTATTCCAGGATTTGAGAGGATGTGGATGCATGCTTGAAATGTAACACTCAAGCACACTGTTAAAGATATAAAAACAAGCATTTATTTTCACATTTCTGAGTAGTGTCACTCTGAGAAACATGCATTTAATTAAATCAACTAAAACCAACAATTTACGCACAATATATAATCCTCATCTGCAATATACTCTCACACAAACATATATCTGTATGTGTGTGTGTGTGTTATATCTCTCCCTCTCCATCTGTCTCTCTATCTATCTATTTATCTATTTATCTATCTATCTATCTATCTATCTATCTAGGTCTCTCCCTCTCTCTCTCTCTCTCTCTCTCTCTCTCCCTTTCTCTCTCTCTCCCCTTCTCTCCTTCTCTCTCTCCTCTCTCTCTCCCTCTGTCTATCCCTCTCTCCCTCTCTCTCTCGCTTTCTCTCCTTCTCCCTCTCTCACTCTCTCTCTCTCTCTCTCTCTCTATCTCTCTATCTCTCTCTCCCTCGCTCTGTCTCTCTCTCTCTCCCCCTCGCTCTGTCTCTCTCTCTCTCCTCCTCTCCCTCCCTTCGCTCTCTCTCTCCCCCTCTTTCTCTTTCTCTCTCTTTCTCCCCCTCTTTCTCTCCTCCCCCTCTCTTTCTCTCTATCTCTCTCCCTCCCCCTCTCTCTCTCTCTCCCTCTCTCTTTTCCCCCCTTTCTTTTTCTCTCCCTCCCTCTCTCTCCCTCCTTCTATCTATCTATATCATCATCTATCCATATAAATATATTATATAGAGTGGGTTTGAGTAACAGTGTATAATACTTTGAAATGACCTGTAAAACAAATGACATATAAATAAATGCATGCTAAGTAAAGAAGTTGAAATAGCTCCCCATGGTAACAAAATATTACTGTTGTGTGCACATTTATATGTCTGAAGCAAGAAAGTGAATACCAGCGAATACAGTATTTAAATTTTAATACCTATCAGTTTAATTTGTATGCTGATAAATTGAACTATACAAATATATTCTATTAATTCTGTGTGTTCTGTCTTATTACATCTGTATGAAGGTAAATGTGATTTGGATCTGAAGATTTATATGAGATAAAATCATTTTGTTTTTTGGCGATAATTAGGGATGAGGTTAGGATACAGACTGATTTAAGTGATGGTAAACTTCAATCAATAATAAGGCGCAGTATGACTGTAACTGATGCAGAAATATGGCTCATGTTAATACTACAGTTGATGATGTATTATAAATATTTTAACTTCAAATTCTAGTATCAATGTCTTATCCTCTACCCCCATTCCCTTAAAAGTTTATTTCTGTTCATGACAAGCATGCAATACGGCCAATGGGAAGTGCTGATCTGCTTAAATCTATAGCAAGACGTTTCCGTGCTGCTGTCTATGCAACTGGCAATTATAATGACATACATTATTAGCTGTGAAAGCCCTTCATATAGCAGTAAAAGCTCTTCCTCTCTATAGTAGGGGCACTAGAGTGCACAGCTATAGATTTCAAGCAAATGTACAGTATGCTTATGGCTATAATGTTTGCTTGTCAGGAACAGGAAAACACTCTACAGAGAGTGAGGCAACCAGACGTTACTACAATACTAGACTTATAGGTAAAATATTTATATTTATAATGAGCTGCAAGTGGCATGCTAAAGCAAGAATGGGTTGCAAAAAGCAATATTGTGACCGCATTTACTTGCGAGCATATTGCAAGCTGAAAGTAAATGTGTTCGCTCGAGTAGAAATGAAATTAGCACGCATCAGGTTTTTGCAACTGAAGACAACGGGGTAGATTTAACAAATGTTGGGCGGATGTGATCTGCTGTAGCGGATCACGTCCGCCCGACATCGATTAATGCCGACAGCATACGCTGTTGGCATTCATTATTGCACAAGTATTTCTGGTGAAATGCTTGTGCAATGCCGCCCCCTGCACATTCGTGGCCAATCGGCCGTTAACCGGGGGTCTCAATCGACCCGATCATATCCAATCGGGCTAATTGCTGTCCACAGCCGTAGAGGAGAAAGACAAGTTAAGGAGCAGCTGTCTTATGACCACTGATTCTTAACTTCCGCTTCACGCCGACCTGAAGCATTGAGTGTCAGAAGCAGCATCCGCTGCTTCATACATCGACCCCAATGGGAGAAGTTAATGTGATCACGCTAGCTTAAGTCCTGAAGTTAGCACACATTGGGTTTTGCTCAAGAGTAATCAATTTTCTTTCAACTTGTAATACGCGTGGCAACCCACCCACTTAGTTTACTTTGAGCGGTGTTTGCTTGCAAGTGAAAAAAAATAGCACAGCACTTAATATGAACCATCTTTACTTAACAATTAGGGCTAGATTACCAGTGAGGTGCAAGCTGTTTTGTGCAAGCGATATCGTCTTTTTACAAGCCCTTTTTAATTGCACTGATATTACATGTTAAGTGAAATTGCGATTGCACTAGTGCAATTGCCATTTAGGCTTTAATCCTTACTACTATCTCTAACTGTTTTCCGAAACAAAAAAGTTGCACAAAACACTTCAAAAATACATTACAAAGTACAGTTACAATTATAACAACACTGTCTAATAAAAAAAATGTAAAAATATATTGCACAGAAAAGTTATAAGGGCTCAAAGATATGAGATCTCGGGTGTTAAGAAAAAAAACAGCTAAAATTACTTTTACATAGAGAAACATATCGATACATTGATGTATATATATATATATATATATATATATATATGTATATATATATATATATATATATATATATATTTATATCAAATAAGAGGATAAGCACTAACAAGCAAATATATGTACAAATATCAATGAAAAGTGAAAAGTGCTCGAGACTATGGTGTACTACTACCAATTACACCAAAAAATAGTATAAATACAAATATTAGACTCTGCACTTAATATGAATAAATGATGAATGCAAAAATGTGCGAAATGAGAAAATATATTTTAATGTACATAGAAAAACAAGTAATAGCATAATAATACACAAACACAAAATACAAAATGCACAAACATCCATACAAACATACATACAAACTGGGCGTCCCCAGTTATCAAGCAAATATGGAGTGGAGGAGGTCAGATGGAGAGTAAAAAATAACCCCAGGTTATATATACAAAACCATGGGTATATCTGTGCAGAATACAAGCACTGTGAAATTGAAGCAGTTCATGCAATATAAGCAGTTCATGCAATGGCAAAACCTAACCATTGCTTTTTTGTCATTGCATGAACTGCTTATATTGAATGAACTGTGAGTGGTACCACCCTCTTCCTGTGGAAAAAAGCACCAAACCTACATCATTTCCGGTATACACCTAACATTGTGACTCCGGAAGTTTACAACAACCACTTCCGGGCAGTGTTCATTACACTCATTCTTAACTCATTAATGTGATATCTTCAAATGGTACCCAAAGCAAACTCAACCAACATCCGGGTAACATGTGCCAAAAACAAATCAATACTGGGGCTTGTTTGCCCTTGTTAAATCATATCATCAACTAGATTAAAAAAATATTCCAGTCACAAACCTATTATTTACATATAACCACTTGTTTACAATAACAAATGTGTGCGGTATGTGGCCATACACTGGAAGTTACGTCACTTCCGGTTCTGGACGTACCGGAACAATCATCCTTGTGACGTCACTTCTGAGTTGTTCCGGATGTTGGTTGAGTTTGCTTCTGGTACCATTTGAAGATATTACATTAATGAGTTAAGAATGAGTGTAATGAACACTGCCCGGAAGTGGTTGTTGTTAACTTCCGGGGTCACAATGTTAGGTGTATACAAGAAATGATGTAGGTTTGGCACTTTTTTCCACAGGAAGAGGGAGGTACCCCTTTATGTGTTCACTCTTTTTAAGCACTGTTTGTAAGTGTTATTTGTGTTCTGAAGAAGGGGAGACAATTACCCAAAAAAGGCCAATAAATTTGACTATTGCATTTGACTATGTGCATTATATCTATTTGCCATTAAGTAAATAAAAACAAGATAACACATATTTATGCAATATTCATATTTAATAAAGCTTTTAACTATGTATTTACTGTAAATATTTAACATTTGCTAATGCGAATATGTTGTTTGCACGATGGGTGTTTAATGGGGAATGTGAAAATGCAACCGTGTTTGCGCGATCTCAAATGTTACATTTTTTTTGTACTTTTTTTTTCTCCATTGATGGTGTATGGTGGAATACATGTAAGCGCACGCAAAATTTTAAGGCTATTCGAGTTATCTCTAGCGCAAAATTATTTTTTATATTTTTTATTTGTAATATGAACGCAACCCGACTAGTGAAAAAAGCTTAACTCTAGCGGAGATTTTGTGATCCGAAAAAAAAAAATACTGTGCCACTTGTAATCTAGCCCTAGATGTCATATTGTACTTTATCTTTGATGGAAGTTTGCTGTTACTTTATTATAAGAGTTTTGATCATGGTAAGGGGTAGAAGTCAAGGTCAGAATTAGTCATTGCAGTTACTAAAAAATAGTAGTTTCCCAATGCTTGATTGACATTTGGGTAGATAAAATGTGTTCAAGGGCCCAATTTTCTAAAGCTCTTTAGTCTTGTGCACTGTATTAGAAAGCATTGCTCTCATGTGAGCGCACTTCCAAAAGCTCCTATGGGAGCCTCGTTCTGATGCCGTCCATAATATTTCAGAAGAATTGTTTTCACTCAAGTAAGCCAATAGTTGAAGATAAAATATATATAATATAAGATCAGTTAAAATAATTATTGTCGGGGGGCGGAGCCAACCGCCATAGCAATAGGTCGCATGGATACAGAGCTCCTACACAATATTTATATTTTATAGCCTTAATATATGGATTGCATACTCCACTTATAGCTATTTATTTTGACAAAAAGTAAGAATTGCATCTGGACTGCTTTCGGAGGCTCTCCATAGCAGGAGCTAACCGAATTTGAACTTTATGTCTCTGAGGCCACGAGGAGGTTCAGCCTAGAGATCGACATCCATTTTAGTGAGTCCTCAATGCAACTTAGTAAGCCTGCAAACTGAACCATCGCTTAGTGGATTAGGCACTGATCGTAGCTATTGCTGATTTTGTGAATCCTTAATTTGGGACCCCCGGAGGTAATTTCAAGCACTCAACATGGAGCCTCTCTCCCTACTACATGCAATCAAGTGCGCGTTACACCAACACCAAGAAACTTTTCTAGCTCAGCTGGAGGCTGTTTTTTCTCTCCCTACCACTAATGCTCCTGCCGCGAACCTTGCGGACACCGCACCTAATGGCCCTTGTAATGATGCGGACCTGCCTCCTCAACTAAAGCGATCTCGTGGGGCCGTGGATCTTCAGATTCAGATGAGCATTACCTTATCAGGGGAAGTTGGTGCCCACCCGGTAGCCATTGCAGATTTAACTACGATCACAGCAACATAATCTGCTTTTGGTGACATTTGCTTCAAAGCGGAGAGGCCTCCGGTTCCACGACAGTATTGGGAAGATACCTACCAGATATCGTATGGGCCCCTCACGGATCTTTATAGCAGCATACATACAATTGATAGATGCTGGGACCTACAGAGGCAGACCCTGCTCCCCATATTCACCTCAGCTGTCTATGTGGACATACCTTTGGGTTCATCTTACCCTGCCTTAGCCAGCCTTGGTTAATGGATAGTCGCAGCAAATTGCAGGCCTGTGTAGCGAAGCTGGAGGACCATGCGTTCCCAGACTGTGGAATTGGCTGACCTTGTATGGGAAAATCCCTATGCATCCATATCTTGTTGGATGTTAATTACCATGCTTATCTGATAGCCGAGTCAATAGAGACACAGACGTTACAGTTGGACACTTCCAGATTTTGTTGCACCGGCTTTCTTTTTCACAGTTTGCAGTCATATAAATTAGCTCTAGCATCTTCTGTATACCTTATTTAGGCATAATGTTTTTGTTTATTTCGAATTGGCTATATCTATATATATAATGTCTTTAAGGCCAAACACAGTTTCTTAACCATATGTATGTTTTAATATATTCAGTCCTTGGGGGCTAAGCGCCTGTTTATAATCTATTTTAGGAGTTATGTATATTCACAAAACCAGTTACAATCAATACCAAAGGTAATTAACTATGGGTTTTAGGCAGTACTCTAAGTCAAAACTCTTAACTGTTCTGTATGCATGTTTTGAGGTTTATATTGTTTATTATTTCTTATCTACGGCTTATCCCTTTCAGTATTTTCACAATGTGTTCCTTTTGGCTACCTGCCTTCTCTAGTGGATGATTGCCGGAACTATAATATTGCCTCTGGGGACTTTATGTTCTGAATGCTGTTTTTTACCTCTATGGTGCAGGCGTAGCCAGTGGCCGGGGCTGCGCTGTAACAATTGATATATCTAATATTATAGACATCCCACCATGTTTAACAAATCTGCCCCATTAATGTTGTGATATTTCCCTTATATTGACAGTTTTTCTAGATGGAGTATATCATTTGCTCCCAAATCAATCCAAGATATAAGGCCTCCTACCATTTTGTAAACAGCCATCTGAATGTAAGTGGGTTTTGCGTTACAACAGTTCCAGTTCGATGCACATAGCTCACCCTTTGCCTTTATTTGCAGTTCTCACCTTCAGGGGGAAGTTTATTGCCCAGATTAACCAGACAAAGGGTGTTATATATACAGTATTTCCTACGACAAACTATAGTGCTTATTTTATATTGGCTAACTGGCCCTAGCTAGCATAGTTCTTACAGTAAGAGGGTATAACCCATTAGCTAACAGTTTTAGACACTTGGTTCACAAATATCCTGTCAAGTGCTAAGATGCAATGATGGGGGGTATAGTAAGACTTTCCAGTATACTGCAGTATCCTTGTGAAGGCGGGCCCTGCCTTAGTACTCTTACCACATGCTCTTCTTATGCACTGTATTTTAGGTGAACTATATTAATATTGCCAGCTGTGTAAATATAAAACCTATGGCTTTCCTAACATAAGCACTCTCTTAATCTAGCATACCCTTAACTGGCTAGTTTCATACTGCTTCATAATGACCACCTCCCCCCCCCCATTATTCTACCTATAAAAAGTATATCTCCTAATCTAGGAGATTTAACTACACGACTTATCTCGTCTATGTCGTATCCTGTTTATTCTTCATTTTTATTTTACCATGTTAGTTTTACCAGTTCTACTACACTATTAAATTCAACTGTAAAGTTATGTTTTTATACATAGCATACCCGCACACTCAATAGTACTAAATTACTTTACCATATATCTTGTTAGATAGATATTCTACCATACCTACATCACACTATTTAACCAGCAACAACGTTCACCGACGTAGCTTGAAATATATCTTGTTAATCTACCTAGGAGAATTGGTCGATGTTGCTTAAAATATATCTTGGTAATCTATTCTATCATATAATTATAGAAAAGAGGTTCCTGATTCTTCCATGGATTAGCCTATGATGTTGATCTTATATATTTGGATGGACGTAGTGTATGTGAAATGTTTCATTTATACATGTTCTGTACAACATTTTTTTTTGCATAAGCTGTATTGGTTTTTCGCACAACCTCAATAAAAATCTTTTAAAAAAAATAAAAAAAAAAAATAATTATTGTCATAGGAAAAGAAAATAATAGATAGTATAAATCAGTCCGATACATTCTACAATTTACTTAAATTTAAAGGGACATGAAACCCAACATTTATCATGCATCAGAAAGAGGATGCCATTAAAAAAAAAATTAAATTATTTTTTGTAAATTAATTCTGTTACAAAAATCAATTTGAGTTGTATTTCCTTTGGGGAATGACTTAAGGGCCGAATACAAACAGCTAGACAGTAGCTTAAACCTAAAAAAGTTATAGAAGATCTTTTTTTTAAATTTTATTTGATTTTTTTAAAGGGATCAGGACTCGCCAAAACCAAAAATGAAGCTTACATATCTATTGATTGACACAAGAATCAATCTGTTGACAAGAACATTGCTAAATTGTTATTAAATAGTGTCAATGTGAGCTTTTGATTAATTCCTTGCTGATAATGTAATAATTTTAGCTAGACAAATAAATTAACTATTTTTGGTCATATGCATTTAGTAGTTCATTTTTGTTATGGAAGGGACATTTATTTATCAGAATCTAAATGCACATGTCTACAATAAGTCTTCAGGGAGCCAACACCTCTCACAGAAGCTTCAGTGATCAGCACTCCCTGCAGCAGCTTTCCTGAAGCTGAGAGACACTGCTCCCTGGATCTTTTCTCCAGCTCTATACTTCAGCAGTGGTAGGTCCCTGGCTGAGGCATACTTACCTCAAGGCAACCAGCTCCTAGCTCCACAAGGTCCTGTTCAGTACTGACTCCTACTGAGCCCTTCCATACAAAAACTTTGCCTGGGAAGAATGTTAACGACTTTGACAAGCTTGTACAGTCACATGTTCCAAAAACTTTATGAACCTTGGGGTTATATGAGTATGGACCATTTTGTTTGAAGCAATGATATTGAAGGGATAAAGAACAATTCCTTCAAGCTTTGGCAGCTATTTAATATAAAAAAAATCAGACATCCATTGAGACATTGGCCTCTATTTATCAAGCTGTCAACCGCAAATACGCTGGAATTCCGCAGCATATTTGTGGCAAGCATGATTCGCCGTAGTTATTAAACCCTACAGACCGGCAAAAGTAGAATTTAGTGACGTAACATATGATCCGCCGGACTCAGTCCGACACAGATCAATGGTTATGTCACTACAGATGTTCCGAACACAAGTTCGGCACTATCTGACTACTTTTGCTAGTTATCAAAGAACTAGCAGGTACGCTCGGAACTATTCCGGCCCAGCATTCCTGGTTTTCAATCTGCCGCCCTGGAGGCAGAGGATGCCATAGGAATCAATAGGAGTCTGACAGCAGCGAAAGCTCATGTTCGCTGCTGCCCGATATCCCATTGATTCCTATGGTAAATGTTTACACCTAACACCCTAACATGTACCCCGAGTCTAAACACCCCTAATCTGCCCCCCTACACCGCCGCCACTATATTAAATTTATTAACCTCTAAAACTAAGTCTAACTCTAACCCTAACACCCCCTAACTTAAATATTATTTAAATAAATCTAAATAAATATTCCTATGATTAACTAAATTATTCCTATTTAAAACTAAATACTTACCTATAAAATAAACCCTAAGCTAGCTACAATATAACTAATAGTTACATTGTATCTAGTTTAGGGTTTATTTCTATTTTACAGGCAACTTTGTATTTATTTTAACTAGGTACAATAGTTATTAAATAGATATTAACTATTTAATAACTACCTAGTTAAAATAAATACAAATTTACCTGTAAAATAAATCCTAACCTATGTTACAATTACACCTAACACTACACTAAAATTAAATTAATTAAATAAATTAACTACAATGAAATACAATTAATTAAAATTTAATAAAATTAACTAAAGTACAAAACCCCCCCCACTAAATTACAGAAAATAAAAAAATAATTACAAGATTTTTAAACTAATTACACCTAATCTAATCTCCCTAATAAAATAAAAAAGCCCCCCAAAATAATAAAAATCCCTACCGTATACTAAATTACAAATAGCCCTTAAAAGGGCTTTTTGTGGGTCATTGCCCCAAAGTAATCAGCTCTTTTACCTGTAAAAAAATTACAATACCCCCCCAAGATTAAAACCCACCAGCCACACACCCAACCCTACTCTAAAACTCATCCAATCCTCCCTTAATAAAACCTAACACTAACCCCCTTGAAGATTACCCTACCTTTAGACGTCTTCACCCAACCGGGCCGAAGTCCTCAACGAAGCCAGCCAGAAGTGGTCCTCCAGACGGGCAGAAGTTTTCATCCAAGCTGGCCAGAAGAGGTCCTCCAGATGGGCAGAAGTCTTCATCCAGGCGGCATCTTCTATCTTCATCCATCCAACGAGGAGCGGCTCCATCTTGAAGACATCCGACGTGGAGCATCCATCCAGACCGACGACTACCCGACGAATGATGGTTCCTTTAAATGACGTCATCCAAAATGTCGTCCCTTGAATTCCGATTGGCTTATAGAATTATATCATCCATTTGGAATTAAGGTAGGAAAAATCCTATTGGCTGATGCAATCAGCCAATAGGATTGAAGTTCAATCTTATTGGCTGATCCAATCAGCCAATAGGATTGAGCTTGCATTCTATTGGCTGTTCCAATCAGCCAATAGAATGCAAACTCAATCCTATTGGCTAATTGAGGACTTCGGCCCGGTTGGGTGAAGACGTTTCAAGGTAGGGTGATCTTCAAGGGGTTAGTGTTAGGTTTTATTAAGGGGGGATTGGGTG
Source organism: Bombina bombina (assembly GCF_027579735.1). Classification (NCBI taxonomy): domain Eukaryota; kingdom Metazoa; phylum Chordata; class Amphibia; order Anura; family Bombinatoridae; genus Bombina; species Bombina bombina. The sequence continues at coordinate 434,289,271 of NC_069501.1, read as the reverse complement.
GGTTTTAGAGTAGGGTTGGGTGTGTGGGTGGTGGGTTGTAATGTTTTGGGGTATTGTAATTTTTTTTACAGGTAAAAGAGCTGATTACTTTGGGGCAACGCCCCGCAAAAAGCACTTTTAAGGGCTACTTGTAATTTAGTATAGGGTAGGGATTTTTTATTATTTTGGGGGGATTTTTTATTTTATTAGGGGAATTAGATTAGGTGTAATTAGTTTAAAAATCTTGTAATAATTTTATTATTTTCTGTAATTTAGTGTTTTGGTTTTTTTGTACTTTAGTTAATTTTATTTAATTTTAATTAAATGTAGTTCATTGTAGTTAATTTATTCAATTAATTTAATAATAGTGTAGTGTTAGGTGTAATTGTAACTTAGGTTAGGTTTTATTTTACAAGTAACTTTGTATTTATTGTAGCTAGGTAGTTATTAAATAGTTAATAACTATTTAATAACTATTCTACCTAGTTAAAATAAATACAAACTTGCCTGTAAAATAAAAATAAATCCTAAGATAGCTACAATGGAACTATTAGTTATATTGTAGCTAGCTTAGGGTTTATTTTATAGGTAAGTATTTAGTTTTAAATAGGAATAATTTAGTTAATTATAGGAATTTTATTTAGATTTATTTAAATTATATTTAAGTTAGGGGGTGTTAGAATTAGGGTTAGAATTAGATTTAGGGGTTAATAAATTTAATATAGTGGCGGCGGTGTAGGGGGGGCAGATTAGGGGTTAATAAATATAATGCAGGTGGCAGTGGGCTCCGGGAGCGGCGGTTTAGGGGTTAAACAATTTATTTAGTTGCGGTGGGGTCCGGGATCGGCAAGATAGGGGTTAATAAATATATGTAGGTGGCGGCGGTATAGGAGGCGGCAGATTAGGGATTAATAGGTATAATGTAGGTGGCGGTGGGCTCCGTGAGCAGCGGTTTAGGGGTTAATACATTTATTAGAGTTGCTGCGGTTTAGGGGTTAATAACTTTATTTAGTTGCGGCCAGAAGAGGTCCTCCAGATGGGTGCTTAGTGACAGGGTAGCAAGAAAGCTGTGAAAAAGCCCTCCGTACTTGGTGCGCGGCTTTTTGACAGCTTTTTTGATAATTTTGGAGAACGTATTAAGGTCCGCGGCGGCGATGTTAAGTGAACTTAAGCTAACGTATTGGTGCCGTCGAATGCAAGAAAGTCGACGGCTTGATAAATAGAGGCCTATTTATCTTTCAACTATGCAACTTCCATTTTTTAATGTAATACATAATAAATTGACTTAATGTTCCTTAAGTACCTTCTATAAGTACCTTCTATAACCCAGGACTTTGATACAGTACCTACAACCACAATTGTAACAGAGTAACATTCTAAAATTGTATGTCAGAATAGTTCATAGATAGTAAGGAAAATATTACTGTAATCTAATGAAATTCATTGTAACTAGCTAAAACATTTCAATTATATGCCTTAATAAATATTAATTCAATAGTATATGATGTCTTTATTGTCTTTGCTTTTCTGCAGTTGAATTAAATTAGAAGCAATTAAGTCACTATTTTTTACTTCCCATAAGCCTTTATTTTCTTTGTAAAATATTACATTTATCTAATATACACTTTGCCTTAAAGGGACATTCTGATGCCATTTTCTGTCACTTTAGCATTGCTTTAGTAGCTAATTATAACTAAGTTTATATTGCTGCTATCTACTAGCTATTAAAACAGTTGCTGTTAAAGATAACACCAACAGGAAGTTTACAAATATGTTTAGGGGTCAATTTATTAATGTGCAAGTGGACATGATACGATGTAGCGTATCATGTCTGCTGCGCATCGATAAATGCCGACAGCATATGCTGTCGGCATTTATCATTGCACCAGTAGTTCTTGTGAACTGCTGGTGCAATACCGCCCCCCCCCCAAGATTCACGGTCAATCGACCGGTAGCAGGGGGTGTCAATCAACCCAATCGTATTCGATCGGGTTGATTTCTGTCGATTTCTGTCCATCGCCTCAGAGCAGGCGGACAGGTTATGGCTCGTCGGAAACACGGGGCATCAAGCTCCGTACGGAGCTTGATAAAGTGACCCCTTAGTCTCTTCTACGTGCAACCCACATATTTCTGCTTTTTTTTTTTTTTTAACTTGTGTTAATGTTGTGTAAATCACATGATACAGATCTCAATACAATCCACTTTTCCATAATTCCATGTTGTAACACTACAAAAGTAGAAACATCCAAAGGGGTAAATACTTATACAAGACACTTTTTAGCTAGATTTAATACATAAATCCCATAAACTTATATATTAGAGCTTGTAATTCTTTAGAATTAGTTAGAATGTTAGAATTCTCCTTTAAGTTATCACACATATTATTTCTATAATTTACAGTGTTACTTTAAAGGAAAATGTAACTCCAAATGTTTTCTTTCATGATAAAGCTTACAATGTTAAATATCACAATTTACTTCTATTACCAAATTTGCTTCATTCTCTTGGTATCTTTTGATGAAAAAAGCAGCAATGTACTACTTAGAGATAGCTGGTGAGCCAATGGCTGAGAAATATATGTGCAGCAAACTTCCCAACTGTCCCTATCAGAGAGGGACGGTCCCTGTTTCTGAGCTCTGTTCCATTGTACCTTTGAGACAGTCATATGTCCCTATTTGCAGAAACCCACAGAACAACCAGACACGCCCACAATCTAATTCACCAACCACCCACTATCCCAACATGGCTCCTCCCACAATATGGCAGCTGGCCCCATCAATCTAATGAGTCCCTGAATCCCAGTCACAAATGTTGGGAGGTATGTGTGCAGCCACCAATCTACAGCTAGCCCCCAGTAGCGCATTGCTGCTCCTGAGTCTACCTAGGTATGCTTTTCAACAAAGGATACAGAGAATACAAAGCAAATTAAATAATAGTAGTAAATTGGAAAGTTGTTTAAAATTGCATGCTCTATGTTAATTGTGCAAGTTTAATTTTTACTTTACTGCAACTTTAATACAGCAGCAACTTCCAAGACAAATTCTCAAACTGAATCTTGTTTCCTCTTCAAGTATGAAATAATTTGCATGAGCATTCTTGTACAAAAACAATAGGGAAGTTGTTTAATATGATTCAAAAATAGATACATTTTTAATGAGAAATAATAATAAAATAAAATTAAACTAAAGGTAATAAAAAAAGATATAAGCACAAAAAGAACAAAAGAAAACATGCAAACATGCTATGTTGTGCTGAGCTTTGATATATATTACCATAGCAACATTTCTCTTGAGACTGGGAAGTCCGCCAAAGCATCTTGATGTTCTCATGTTTTATGCGGTGATAAAGGTAATTTTTACTTTTCACTTAAACACAGTGGCGCTTCGATTCATGCATGAATAAAGTTTGTAATGCTAAGTCCAAAGCCACTGGAGAATCTCATGCAATATTTGTTAAAATATTTTATTCCACTTAATTGGCGAAGCTTATTTGCCCCAAACTGAGAAGAATATTACAACCTCAAATTACCAATCAAGCGTAAACTACTACAAAAAATAAAATAGAGATTATATTCTAATTCAAGAAATGGGTGCTATATATATATATATTGTTAGGAATATTATCCTTATTATTATTATTATTATTATAATTATTATTATTATTTTTATTATTATTATTTCAGTAGTGTACCTGCAAAGTGTATTATGTGTTTAGACACAATAAATATTATGGAACCTCTATATCATTCTGATAATGTAACTCAATATTTATATAATAGCGGTTACCAACTATGCAGGGGCAATGTGTGAAATTTAATAACACTCTGAATTATATCATTTGCAAAGGATAATATATATAAAACCTGAATCCTTTTAGTTCTGATTTGTCTATTAATTAAAGTGAGACCAGATCAATAAACAAACTTAGTTTATTAAAAGAATTATTAGAAATAATAAGCAATATTTGAATAAAGCAAATCAATAGCAAACATCATTGCAATGATTTAATGATTATCAGGTTAAAACTAATGAAAACAATCACTAAATTATTTTATTTGCAGTAACTTGCGTGTATAATAGAGAAACAGAACTTTTGTTATATAAATTCTCAGCATAGCTGGCAAGAATCAGGTAAACTAATAATTCTGGCAAACCATAAGAAAATGATATTATTACCAGATTCCTGATTGACCCAGTGTTATTGTCGACAGATAAGACCGGGTTAACAGGAATTACCTAACAAAAATATTTGTGACTATAAAGGGCAAACCAGAATTGATTAACTCACCTGATTCAATAATAGAACTTTGAATATAAATGTAAAGAGCATAAATCATATTAACAAAACTGTTTCATATAGATTTGTTTCATACTTATCAACATTGTGGGATCCTTCACTGGGGTTCAGTGTAAAAAGACCCTCTTAGGTTACCCCTGGACCCTCTCTTGCCATTATCGTGACTTGTCTATCTGGTCAGCTTAGCCTCCCATCTCCTCTGGATAGGGTGTGGTCATCATGCATGCTCAGTGTGGCCCCTTGTACCGTCTGCTTGTGTGTCCCTCTCCCCCTTTTGTGGGTGAGTGTGTATTTTATGGAAAGTGCTTAACTCCACCCCAACTGATAAGGTTAGGTTCACATAATTGATTGGCTAACACTAATTACAGATTAATTAACATTTTTGTTAATAAGCTAAAATTTAGCAGTTAGAAAAAAAATTTTCCCTCGGAAGATGGCACTCGTCACTAAGCTATAACAGAAAAATATGTATTTTGTAAATATATTCTGAAAAACAAGTCAGTATCTCTATTTGACCATTAACCAAGGTTGAACCCCACTAATGTTTATAGAAAAAGAGACTTACTGGAACCATGTATGACAAACATGGGGATATTTGTGAATATTTATACCAGTAATATAATGATAGGAATCATGCAGCTATGTTGGGGACCTTGAATATCCTAGTAACAAAACATGGATTATTTTGATAAAGTACAAAAACTTCACAATAAGCAATTATATACTGACAAGCAGCACTAGCTACTAGCTACATATTAATACTGAAAAATAATATATATGTGTATGTGTACCTGAATATATAAGTAAATACACATGATCAATTGTACCCCTATATTATATAGCACAGACATAGGTGATTAATATGCAATATCAAAACGGTGAATTATACTGGACAATTGTCCTGACAATATATATATATATATATATATATATATATATATATATATATATATATATTATTTTTTTAAACTAAGAATATTCTCTAGCATTCTAGTTTTTTAAGTCATGTTTGTGGCTCATTTCTCTGTGAACTGTGCAACTGTCGCTAATCCTTTTATTGCCAAATGTTTTTGCTCAGACTACTCAAAGAAAAGAGTGGCACATTTCTTTTTTTAGGTACATTTAAAACGTTTTAAGAACCATGAAAAATATAAATATTTCAAAGTCAATTTTTCCGTAGTTATTCAAAAAAAAAAAAAAAAAAAAGCTATTGCAGTTGTTACTTGTGCTGTAGATGATTATAACCATATAGAAAATGAGATTTTTTTCCACTGTTGTGACATTACATCGCACAAAAAAAAAAAAATTGGTTCTATTTGAATTTTATGTGCAACTTGCTGGAGTGATATAGTGACATCTAAAGAGAGTTCAGAAAATTATAATTTGATTTCAAAAGTTGTTTATGTCATTGGGCTAGTTATATAAAAGCTTTTTAGGCTGCCAAGGGACCTGGTTGTAAAAGTGAGATCATGTTCAAAAATTAGAGAGGATTCACCTTTCTTTTCCAGTATTTCATTAGTGAGTGTTCCTGCCTTTAACGGCAGTTTTTAGAGTTAAAGTAGAAGCACAAATGACAAAAATGGAAGAAGGGGCTAATTTACCCCACTTGGAAGAAAAGAAGAAGGTCAAGTTAAGGGCAAGAGACAGGCAGAGTAATAAGGGGTTTATAAGCCCCTGAAGTGGAAGTGACGGTCTCTTTTTTTACTTGGACCAGATGGCAAGAAGAAATTCCCGCCTACCCTCCCCTTATGTTGAAGTTAGAGTGTTATGTGTTGTCACAACAGTAGCTGGGTGCTTGCCCTGGTTTGTAAGGTCTTAAACATGTTATGAGGTAGTATGTACCTCCTGTGAGGTTATCAGGAGAGTTATTACTTGGGGACGTGTCTTAGAGTGTCTTAGAGTGGTGTTGAGACAAGTTAGTAGACAAGGGTTATAATTAAAGATTTGTTTGATAAATAAGCTGCTGCCTTTTCATATCCATAATTTTGTCAATAGTCTTATGTGGAGTCAAGGAATTTACTTCCACTATCAAATTTTGCACAGTGTTTTTATATGCACACTTTCTGAGGCACTAGTTCCTGGTGAGCATATGCAAAAATTCACAGTGTAAACATATGAGTCTGTGATCACGTGATACAGGGGGCAGCTAATTGAAGTACATTTTTCAATTTGCAGAACAATATGTACTATTCATTTAGAGTAAGTGCTATTACAATGTCTATTTATTATGCAATTCCTTTGTATTCAATAGTCTTTAACATATAAAAGGTCCCATTTAACATTAGACTGGTGTTAAATGTTCCCGGCTAGAGAAAATGTCCACCTGTTTTTATGGCAAACAAGCAGCAGGGGAACAGCATCTTTATCATTGCACAAGAAAATTATTGTGCAATGCCACCTCCTGCTCTCATACAACCAAGTGCAAGAGCAGGGCAAGGCAATCAACCTCATCAATTAACAAGTTTGGAGTGATTTATCTTCGCCCCCTTTACAGTTAAGAAGCAGCAGCTCTAAAAGCAGCTTCTGCTGCTTAATAAATAAAACCATAGTGTTAATTGCCCAAATACATGATATCTCACATCAAAGGAGAACCACTAGCAGCAGAAAAGCAATAATTACAAACATTGTTCTAAAATGAATTATGTAAAAGTGAAGAATATTGGCATGTCTGTTTTATTAGAGTAACCAAGTCGTATTTGGTAGAACCAGAGGCAACACAGACATCTACCAAACTTGATCATTGGATAAGGCTATTATCATTTTGAGGTGTTCTAGAGGCATGGTTGGGGGTGTTCACCAAAATCTCATTCAAGCTTATGGAAATAACACAGTATTTGTTGCCCCATGAAGTATATCATCTCATTAAAGGGACATAAAACCCATTTTTTGCTTTCATGATTCAGATACAGGGAGTGCAGAATTATTAGGCAAGTTGTATTTTTGAGGATTAATTTTATTATTGAACAACAACCATGTTCTCAATGAACCCAAAAAACTCATTAATAGTTTTGGAAGTAGTTTTTAGTAGTTATAGCTATTTTAGGGGGATATCTGTGTGTGCAGGTGACTATTACTGTGCATAATTATTAGGCAACTTAACAAAAAACAAATATATACCCATTTCAATTATTTATTTTTACCAGTGAAACCAATATAACATCTCAACATTCACAAATATACATTTCTGACATTAAAAAAACAAACAAAAACAAATCAGTGACCAATATAGCCACCTTTCTTTGCAAGGACACTCAAAAGCCTGCCATCCATGGATTCTGTCAGTGTTTTGATCTGTTCACCATCAACATTGCGTGCAGCAGCAACCACAGCCTCCCAGACACTGTTCAGAGAGGTGTACTGTTTTCCCTCTTTGTAAATCTCACATTTGATGATGGACCACAGGTTCTCAATGGGGTTCAGATCAGGTGAACAAGGAGGCCATGTCATTAGATTTTCTTCTTTTATACCCTTTCTTGCCAGCCACGCTGTGGAGTACTTGGACGGGTGTGATGGAGCATTGTCCTGCATGAAAATCATGTTTTTCTTGAAGTATGCAGACTTCTTCCTGTACCACTGCTTGAAGAAGGTGTCTTCCAGAAACTGGCAGTAGGACTGGGAGTTGAGCTTGACTCCCTCCTCAACCCGAAAAGGCCCCACAAGCTAATCTTTGATGATACCAGCCCAAACCAGTACTCCACCTCCACCTTGCTGGCGTCTGAGTCGGACTGGAGCTCTCTGCCCTTTACCAATCCAGCCACGGGCCCATCCATCTGGCCCATCAAGACTCACTCTCATTTCATCAGTCCATAAAACCTTAGAAAAATCAGTCTTGAGATATTTCTTGGCCCAGTCTTGACGTTTCAGCTTGTGTGTCTTGTTCAGTGGTGGTCGTCTTTCAGCCTTTCTTACCTTGGCCATGTCTCTGAGTATTGCACACCTTGTGCTTTTGGGCACTCCAGTGATGTTGCAGCTCTGAAATATGGCCAAACTGGTGGCAAGTGCATCTTGGCAGCTGCACACTTGACTTTTCTCAGTTCATGGGCAGTTATTTTGCGCCTTGGTTTTTCCACACGCTTCTTGCGACCCTGTTGACTATTTTGAATGAAACACTTGATTGTTCGATGATCACGCTTCAGAAGCTTTGCAATTTTAAGAGTGCTGCATCCCTCTGCAAGATATCTCACTATTTTTGACTTTTCTGAGCCTGTCAAGTCCTTCTTTTGACCCATTTTGCCAAAGGAAAGGAAGTTGCCTAATAATTATGCACACCTGATATAGGGTGTTGATGTCATTAGACCACACCCCTTCTCATTACAGAGATGCACATCACCTAATATGCTTAATTGGTAGTAGGCTTTCGAGCCTATACAGCTTGGAGTAAGACAACATGCATAAAGAGGATGATGTGGTCAAAATACTCATTTGCCTAATAATTCTGCACTCCCTGTAGTTCTATTATCACATTTTCTTTGCTCTTGGGGATGAAGCAAATTTTATAATAGAAGTAAATTGGAAACTTTTTTAAATTGTATGTTCTGTCTGAATCCCGAAAGAACATTTTTCGTTTTCATATCCTTTTAATTTCAAAGCTGAAATGGTAATCTTGGTTTTAGTTTAGCTTATTTCTCTCTAACTTTTCAAAGCTTGCTTTTGTGCATATGTTGGAGTAGACAGTTTTATGGAAGGCATATTTTTTCCATTTCTAATCCATTTATTTTGTAGAGTTTTGAAGACTTTTTTTTACCCTAAACAATGGAACTCATTCTATGCAGCAAGAAGTTAACAGTTGCAAGATAGATATACTCCTTTAATTATCATGGAGAATAACTCACAACTTATGGATGTGATGAGGGTAGCAGTTTTTTGTCTTACAAAGTTGCAGCAAGTTTTCTCAGTGAGATATTAGTTTCTTGAACACATTTTATTGATTTAAGTCGTATTTTAACCTTTAAAATTCTACTTTACCTGTTGCATTATTTAAACATTATTTTCATAGAGAACATTTGTTATTCCATATCAAATCAAGTTAAAATCTACTCTGGCAAAGTCTTTCATCTTCTATTTATTAAAGGGGCATTCAAATTTGAAAAATACATTCTATAATTTAAGCTTAATATGTATTTGAGCTTACTATGGGCTAGATTACAAGTGGCGCACTAAGCATAGCGTTAGTCACAATATAAATATTGTGACTGCGATAACTTTAGCGCTTTATTAATAGTTGAAAGAAAAACCCGTCCGCATGTTCACAACTAAAGATCTCACGTAAAGAGTTAGGGCTCAAAATGAATCACCAAACACAACATAAACAAATAAATATAGGTATTAGAGGAGGAAATTTGGAGGAGGCCTGACTTAAAGGGACATTAAACCCAAATTTTTTCTTTCATGATTCAGATAAAGAATACCATTTTAAACAACTTTCTAATTTACTTCTATTATCTATTTTGCTTCATTATCTTGATATTCTTTCTTGAAAAGCATATCTAGATAGGCTCAGTAGCTTCTGATTGGTGGCTGCTCATAGATGCCTCATTGATTGGCTCACCAATGTGCATTGCTGTTTTTTTTTAACAAAGGATATCTAAAGATTGCAGCAAATTAGATAATAGAAGTAAATTCAAATGTTGCTTAAAATTGTATTCTCTATCTGAATCATGAAATAACATTTCTGGGTTTAATGGCCCTTTAAGGCAGAGAGCAAGTGGATTTATCTGCTTAATGCAGTGCATCCTCGTTGTATGAATGAAAATAACAATTATTTTGTATTTCTGTAAATTCATTCAGAACAGTTGTGAAGCAGATACATCATAAATAATAATAATAATATTTTTGTAAACTAGATCAAATTAAAATTAAGAATAAACCATTTGGCATAGATAATTTCTCTGTTATTTTATAAATATTAAAATAATGTCACCCAACAACACTTGACTCACAAACACATGTAAATTGTCATTTTTTTTGCTCTGTCTTCCCCCCTTTTTTCACACTGATTCACACATCACGTATATATATATATATATATATATATATATATATATATAAATATATATTTTGGCAACTCAAAATATGACAAACATCATATATATTCAAAAAAGAAACGTAAACGTCACTACTAAGTATTTCACCTTAGAGTTAATTTAAATAATACTTTTCAAATCTGAATCACATTACAGGTTCATTTACAAATAATGAATTATTTAATTAAGGTGTAATTCACACACAAACATCCCATTCACGAATACTCACATAAATCACGAGGGAAATTCTGTCATATTTGAATATAGCCATAATTTCTCAATATTACATTAATCTATAAACTTAAAGTAAAGTTACACAACAACATACTAGTGGAATGATCCTGATATATAAAAATATGATATATTAAAACCCTGTAGGTACAATAAATCAAAGGTAAATACAACCATGTTTAATACAAGTTCTGAAATCTTAGCAATTATCAGTATTAAAGTGTATAATAGATTTTTGGCCCAACCATTTATATTATAGAATAATTTGTGTCAACATCAACCATTCAATTACCTATACAAATACATAATTTAATAAATTATTATATAGACTATTTCATCTTTAGAAATCTATTCCACCTTAAATACATTAGTAGATATAACACATACCATGATTGCCTAATAAGGATCAATTACATTTGACGGAGAGATGTAAGAACCATTCACAAAGCAAGAGTTTTGGAAGCAAAGCAAAACCCATAAACATGGCGGCCCACCACCTATGATAAAGCTGTAACTGGCGAAATGCATCAGGGGGTTACGTGGGACAATAGGGACCATACTTTTTTAACTTTCATATTGAGTTACTGTTTCCGGAAAACTGATCGAATATAACTTGCTAGAATTTTTGAAGGCTGCTGTAGTGGCTGCTAAACAGTTTAATGTTGGCAATGTACACCACTCATTAATAACAATTATACCGCAGACCTGCAAATCCTCTCAGTTTAACATACTGTATATATGTGTGTGTGTGTGTGATAGGGATGTACTTAATCACTTGTGTAGTTGATTCTATTGACAATAGAAAACTAATAATAATACAGTAATTCCTAGCAGAAACAATATTATATTGACTTGTAGTTATATTATTATAGTCACTATTAAGATCCTGAGGCCCCTATTTATCAAGGGCTGGCGGACCTGATCCGACACTGCGGATCAGGTCCGCCAGACCTCGCTGAATACGACGAGGAATACGCTCTCTGTATTCAGCATTGCACCAGCAGCTCACAAGAGCTGCTGGTGCAACGCTGCCCCCTGAAGACTTGCGGGTGCCAGCAGGGGGTGTCAATCAACCCAATCGTACTCGATCGGGTTGATTTCCGGCGATGTGTGTCTGCCTGCTCAGAGCAGGTCAGACAGGTTATGGAGCAGCGGTCTTTAGACCGCTGCTTCATAACTGCTGTTTCTGGCGAGCCTGTAGGCTCGCCAGAAACACGGGGCATCAAGCTCCATACGGAGCTTGATACATATGCCCCTAGATATTAACATTTCCCTGCAACAAATAATAACAGGAAGACTGTGATCTAATTCAGATATACAGCAGCATTGGCTCTGAAGTAGGTTTTGAGTTACATTGTTGCGGTAAATGACCCAGTAGTCACAGACACACCAGGAGGAAAGTAATTTTACAAACATATACTTTCAATATATTGTTACAGCGTAGATCATTTCTCTAGCAGATTGCTATTATACCACAATACAGATACTGTTACATATATAGCTTTGATTCACAATTTAGCATCCATTATCAGAGAGGTACAATATGTAAACCATACAATACTTTTGTTTGCTGTATAAGCACCACACTATGTTATATGCACACAAGAAACTCATTATTGCATGAGAGTCCTTCAAACACCATTTGTTAAACACAGAGAGCACATTAATTCAGACTTCTTAGTTTATTATATATAATAAGAATACTGAATCATGGTAATATAGAATGTGACAGATATACACAATTTGCCAGAATAGAGAGTATATCCATAAGCAGTTAAACTAAAAATGTTTTTAATCATATTACCATTCTTTTAAATGATTCAATTACAACCCCTTTAATGACCACGACATACCCTGTACATCACTGGTTGTTAAGGGTTTTCTTGTTTATAATAGCTCCTTGATGCTGGTCACCGGAAATAGCTGGCGTGAGACCACACTATTAATAACGCAATCCCCATAGAAATACCAGCAACGTACAGGGTACGTCACTGGTCCTTAAGGGGTTAATAAAAGTTACATTTTAACCTTCACCTAGCCTCCTAATGGTCTGGGCACAGAGTGCTAAAGTTGTATCTTTTTTTGGGAATTCTGTCCATCCAATTGTTTCTGATAAATGACTGATACAAGCACCACTCGCAAACATAGAATATAGCAGTAATAGGAGGTTAAAATACACTAAATAAAGAGTTAAAGTGGGAGAGAGCCACAATTGGTGCCGCTGTTAGTGTGTTTTCCTTCTATATTCATCTACCTGGTGATCCAGGTTTCTTAAACCGCTGAGCACACAGACCTCATTATCAAAATGACATATTCTTTGGATAAAGATAAACAGGCCAGAAATTTTAAACGTACGGCAGACTTTAATGAAGTATTTGATGACAACAGTACAACAAATAGTGTTAAAAACAACACTACACTAGATGGGGCACCAAAGAAGATACATAAAATATTGTACAAGCAAGACAAGGTGTGGTGGAACCGCCATTTCTTTGAAAAATATATAGAAAAACATTTAATACCGAGAGGCCTTAGAATACAACTCTTTTCAGTATTTTAATTTAGCGATCAGAGTTTAACAACAGAATAGGAAGAAGCTTTAAGCGAATGTTCCACAAAACTTATGAAAATTCTGATAAAACATGATCTCTCAAAATACGATAGATTGGAAAACCTGATATAGGAACAAAATGAAACTTTTTTAAAAAAATGTAAAATAATTCAGATTTGGAAAAGTTGTATAAATCGAATCAGAAAGAATTAAATAAATATGAAGAAGAGTTAAAAAACGTAAAAATGGGTAAACTACGTAAGTATATACAGGATTTTGCCAATCATAAGGTATATAAATGGAGTAAATGAGAATTTTATATAAATCCTGAAAGAAATAGCAATGTCAACATCATTCAAAGTGATGTTTCAGATACAGATGGAGAAGATGGCAGTTCTTCCAGTAAAGAATCCCCAAGTACATCCATAAGTGCCAATAACAGTCGTGCAAATACCAGAATTAAAAGGAAGCATTTTTTAGAATATACAGAGGGAGATGGAAGACCCGCAGAAACAAAGACCAGCAAGAACAAAACACAAACAGAAAAGAAAATTTGGAAACAAAATGCCCCTGAGTCCATTCTTTTAAATGCGACTGAATCATTGAGAGTAATACACTTATGTCAATTAAGTCTGTCAACTAATCACATTTCTGTACTATCGAAAGGCTTTTGCCAGTCAAAAGATACAAACAAATTTGAAGCAATAAAAGATATGTAATTGTACTTGAGGAAATTATCTTTAAAAAACATTTTGCAAACCAAGAAGATAATTTTGGATGGATATATATATATATATATATATATATACACACACATAATTTGAAGATTGCAGCACTCTCACAAACTCCTGCAGACTCAGCTGTACTCAGACCAGGGTGCATTAAGGATACAATAAATGAAGGAAAAGAATGCACTCTTTGGATTTAAAAGTTTCAAAATAGCTTTACTGTAAAGCTATTTTGAAACTTTTAAATCCAGAGAGTGCATTCTTTTCTTTCATTAATATATATATATATATATATATATTACAAAACATTAATCATATATATATATATATATATACAGTATATATATATATATATATATAATATTGGAATGTAAACTATGCATAACTACCTTCAGGTATATATACACACACATAATTTGAAGATTGCAGCACTCTCACAAACTCCTGCAGACTCAGCTGTACTCAGACCAGGGTGCATTAAGGATACAATAAATGAAGGAAAAGAATGCACTCTTTGGATTTAAAAGTTTCAAAATAGCTTTACTGTAAAGCTATTTTGAAACTTTTAAATCCAGAGAGTGCATTCTTTTCTTTCATTAATATATATATATATATATATATATATTACAAAACATTAATCATATATATATATATATACAGTATATATATATATATATATATATAATATTGGAATGTAAACTATGCATAACTACCTTCAGGTATAGTGCACCTGGTTAAACGTGGTATCGGGTTAGCGCATGAGCGATAAGTATTGTTTTTTTTTCCTTCAGCACACTCCATTAAAGTCTATGGGGAGAAGAAGTTAACACAGTCGCATATCCAAAGTCCTAAAAAGTACTTTGAATTTCTGAAAAGCGCGCGCTAACCCTCTCATGTGCAAAAGATTACTTTCAGCATTTTCTAGCATTCCACTTGTAATCTAACCCTATCTTTTTGTTAAATATATAAGTAATGACCAGCTGGACTTATGGTGGTTGGGCTGAAGAGAGAGCAGCTTGAGTTGGTAGCTCCGGAGCTAAATTCATTTTTAAAGTGTTTTCCTGCAGCAATTTTAATGGTGCCAGCAAAGTTTTGGCTCTCCAAAAGCTGAAGTGCACTCTAGCCTTAGCACATCTGGTGCCCGGCAATTTTAGCACTGGTAAAGAAACATACAACCCCTGCCGCAAGTCCGTATGCACGTGGAAGTGCACTTGTAAATACTACCCGATTGACCCTAACCCTGCGGTGGTAGCCGCATAAGACCTTGGCGAAGGAAGAAAGTACTGGGACATCGGGGCTTCATCTCCCTGGCTGGAGCCTGACTACGAAGCAAGGACAGAATCAACCCCCCCTCCCCTCCTGTACAACTATCTCCTTACTAGAAGTCACGCAGCCCCTGCAGAGCAAACCGGAACTTGGAGGCTGACCTGGAGTCCTCTTCTTTGAGTATCCCGTGGGTAAATCTAAGTGAGGAGGTGGAGGGAGAGGATGGGAGAAGAACAGGGGCATATAGGCTGAGCCCTCTCGGTAATGACAATCATCCACTTGTGGCGCGAAATTAGTGGGCGCCATCTTGCCCGGCACACATCTTGAGGAGTCAAGATCTGTGGGACTGCTTGTGTATTCCTGGAGTGTCGGATACCAGCTAGTCTCCCTGGTTGGCTACCGGAGTGAGGGAACTGTATACTAGAGTGACTATCTTTCTCTGGTTCCCGATCGGAGGTTGACAGACAGGGTAACGTTAATGTACAGTGCACACACCTTCACTCAGACTCCTCTTACATAACCCAGTGTCATCCTTGCGGGGGGCTGAGGCAGGGGACATTATACTTCCCCCTCTGTGAAATTGCAAGTCACAAGGACTCTGGGGTTCGCACATCTTGCTATAATTGCACGCACCCTTGCTGTCTGCAGCCCTGCACACAGACTTCTTAGCAATCAGGAGGAGAGGGATCATCACAGACCCATTATAGTGGGGACTCTGAATAATCTAACTAACCTTTGGAATTAAAACCCCTTCTTGTTCCTCAGTTGGGAGCTTGCATTTTATGACTCTTAAGTGAAGTCCTGCAGAGAGACTCTGGCAGCTATTTTCCTGGCTACCTTATAGGCCCTAACAGACCAACCACCAACACCGTATACTGAGGATATTATATGTGACTCTCATCATTGGACTCTGGCCACAGGCTACTGGTGAAACTGTATTGTATGGTTATTTTTCTAGTTTTTAAGAAGTTATGTGTGTCTGTTATCTGTTCTTTTTGTGATATTTTGTTACACGGGTAAAAGGTAATCGTGACACATTGTGTTAGTACATGGATAGGTTTTTTAGCTGGTAGCAAGATGTCTGGCAAAAATAAAAGTGTGGGCAAGAACAGGGGAGCTGCTGACCACTTACAAGATACGCCCTCTAATGCACAGGAGCCTAATGCGTTACCCATGGATACGCATGTGGTGGTTCAGCAGCTCTCCTCTATCTTTCTCCCCAAAATAGAAAACTTGCAAAAAGGTTTGGATCACTTAACAGGGGAAATGAAACAATTTTCTGTTAGATTCACTGAAATGGAAGATAGGGTGTCAGGGCTTGAAGATACATCCATAACTCATGACACTCAACTAGACGCCCTACTGAAACAAAACATAATTTTACACCAGAGATTAGAAGACTTGGAAAACAGGTCCCGTCACAATAATCTGCGCATACTAGGGATACCTGAGAGTGTGAAACCCAATGATCTTATCCGTTTTGTAGAAGATACCCTACCAATGCTTCTTAAGCTAACCCCAGCAGTGTTTAAAGGTAGTGTGGAATGGGCTCATAGGGTCGGCCCAGAAAGACAACAAGAGAGGGGCAATGCACCACCTAGACAGGTTATGACTTTTCAGCTCAAAGTAGAGATGCTGCATGCTTATAGAAAGGCCTCTCCAGTTCTGTTTGAGGGTTCTAGGCTTTTAATATTTCAAGACTACTCCGCTGAGCTTATGAGAAAACGTAAGGAATTCTCCCCAATTTGTTCAGAGCTGAATAGGGAAGGGAAAAAAGTATACCTTTTGTATCCGGCTAAACTAAAGCTTCTAACCCCCTCTGGCCCTAAGTTCTTTGATTCTCCACAAGAAGTCACTGAGTACTTGGGAAATGATGGAAATAGAGCTGTAGCTGGTTAACCTAGATCATCCCGCTCAGACCCAGGCTGAAGGGGGGCGGTGGGAGTCTTATGGTAATTCCACAATATAAATAATGAACATGGCTAACTTTAGTCTTGAATGTTATATTAATGTGTTACTCTTATACAAACAGTTATGCAGTTAATTTTGTTTATGGTATTGTTCTTTTATCTGCTGCACTGGTTATTTTTGTTAACGCAGCTCCTCATTTGTGCTGCTCCCATGAGGGTGAGACACTTGCTCTGCACTTAGGTGCGGTGCACGCAAAGATCAATGGTTTAAATTTTCATAACAAAATGGATGAGGTATTGCTTCCCCAACCTGGAGAGCACTATTTGCTATTATTTCAATTTGGACTACTTGAATGTGATTTATCCGTGTATGTTAATGTAATTTGTTTTGTTACTCTGTTCATTTTCTATACTGCAGCCTTACAATCATTTCACTCTCATAAGATTGGGACATCTGCTCTATATATAGAG
The DNA here is from genome assembly GCF_027579735.1 of Bombina bombina. Lineage (NCBI taxonomy): Eukaryota > Metazoa > Chordata > Amphibia > Anura > Bombinatoridae > Bombina > Bombina bombina. The sequence goes on along the minus strand of NC_069501.1, from coordinate 434,271,816 downwards.
TTTAGTAGTTTAAATATTCATGACAATACAGATTAGGAAATAACTCACCATTCTAGAGAGCATCATATACTTTTGTTTTCTTATTCAGAGCTGCTGGCTGTTAATTTATTTATATGCATAGTTATCGCTTTGTGGTTGTGGAAAAAAGGGTTTTTTTTTTTGTTGTTTTTTTTTTCTCCTCTCCTCTCCTCCTCCTCCTCTCTCCCTCTCTCTTGCAGGTGGTTGGAATCAGTTCAGTTTCACATATAGACACTTGAATGGCGGTAAGATTTATAACATGGAATGTGGGAGGGATTAATTCTCCCACCAAGAGAAGCACCATATTGACACATCTAAGACGTTTGGGGGCGGATATTGCAGGAGACCCACCTCTCTGAGGTGGAACATGAAAAATTGAGAAGGGATTGGGTGGGATCGTTGGAATATGTTTTGTATACTAACTCCAGTAAAGGCATTGCAATTCTTTTTGGGAAAAGAGGGAACGTAGAGGTCTTAGCTACTCATAAAGACACGGAAGGGAGGTACCTGGTGGTGAAGGTCAGAATAAACCAGAAAATACTTGTACTCTGTAACATATATGCCCCAAACTGTAAATCCACAGCTTTTTGGACTAGACTCATTCAGACACTTACCCCATATTTGAGCTTAGATATAATACTTGGGGATGATTTTAATTTGCCTCCGAATCCCATATGTGACAGAATGCAGAATCCAGAGCATCCAATAGGGGGCTCAGAGCTAGGGGCAAAGGTACTTTTGAGAAGAAGGTGTTTGCCAGGCTTTCTGACTCTCTGCAACTTGTTGATGTCTGGAGGCTATGAAACTCTGAAAACAAGGATTTTACTTGCATTTCTAGGGCTACTCCAACACTGTCTCGTATTGATTTTTTTATGATCTCCTCTAACGTAATTCCGAGAGTGACCAAGACTTAGATTCATAATGTGGTGGTCTCTGACCATGCACCGGTTGAGTTAGTGGTTTCGTTCTGGGCTTTGTTCTCTATTAAGCACATGCTAAGATTCCCAGGATATCTTTATACCTCAGATGCCTTTTTAAATCACCTAACCCATGCATGGAATGACTATTATATGGATAATCATATACACCTGGACAATCCAGAACTATTCTGGAATGCGGCTAAAGTGGTTCTGACAGGGGATATCATCTCATATGTAGCCACGTTACGAAGTAAGACGCAGGCTAAACTGCAAAAGCTGCAAGAAACTTTAACAGAGTCTTATCAAGCCTATTGCAGTAACCCCTGTCAGCTCTCAAAGGATAGGTACCTCACCAGTAAAGGTGAGCTGGATGTCTATTTGAATCATCAGGCGGTCGCACAGCTTCTTAGATCAAGTGCCAAGTACTATAGAGAGGGAGACAGATCTAGCAGACTATTGGCTTCACTAATAAATCGACGGGCGGATCGTAGACCTATTGCAGCTCTTAAATATCACAATAAAACACACAGGACACCGGAGTCCATAGTAGAGGCCTTAGCGGACTACTACTCCCCTCTATACGCTAGCCAAAAGATGCCTCCTCAGGAGGTTATATCTTTGTTTTGGAATGATTTAAACCTTCCACAGATCAAATGTGAGCAACTGACGGCTCTCAACTCACCTATCTCCTCAGAAGAGATTATGAGAACAATTTCTTCTATTAAAAGCAGCAGGTCCTGATGGCCTACCCATAGAGTTTTACAAACTAATAAAGCCCGAGATCATGCCCACCCTAACTAAACTCTTTAACTTATATTACAAAGATTTGATCTCTTCTCCCAAAACGTTTACAATGGCACACGTGTCTCTGATTCTGAAGCCTGGTCTGCCTGAGTCTTATCGTCCCATCTCCATCGTTAACTCAGATTACAAGGTACTAATAAAAATCTTGACCGATAGGCTAAAAGTGATATTGACGGATCTCATCCACCCCGATCAAACCAGATTCATGTGTCATAGAACTTCAGTGACTAATGTTCGGAGGGCACACTTTTCGGCCAAGCCTGGAGCCCTGAGGGCGCAAGATGAATTGGAGTCCTTCCCGCTGTCCTTGGATGCAGAGAAGGCCTTTGACAGAGTGGTGTGGAGCCATCTCCTTGACACATTGTAGCGTTTTGGTTTCTCGGGATCCTTCCTTCACTATATCGGTAATATATATGCAGCCCCATGGATTCACATCATGGCCAATGGTTTGTTCTCCTCACGTATCATTCTACAGAGGGGCACTCATCAGGGGTGCCCCCTCTCCCCTCTTCTTTTTAATTTGGCCTTGGAACCCCTGGCTATTAAACTACACAAAGTATATCCAGGCATTACCCTGGGAGATACGAGATTGCAGCTTGCACTTTATGCGGACGACATGCTTCTATTTGTAGAGCATCCTGCAAAATATGTTCCAAACATTTTAGCAACAATAGAGGCATTTGTGTCCTTTTTGGGATACAGAATAAATTAAACCTAATCGGAAATTCTGTGGCTTTGAAAACGCTACATTCAATCAATTACTTACCCATTCCAAGAAGCTAATCCTACCCTGACTTACCTAGGGATTAATTTGTCCACCAACACTCAAACCCTATACCATACTAATATCACACAGGTGTGTCGAGATATCGAACTGACCTTAGAAGGTTGGAAGAACCTGCCTGTCTCCCTTACGAGATGCGTTAACCTAATAAAAATGGTAATTTTACCACGGATTCTATACCCTCTCCTAATGGTACCCTTCTTTATCACTAAGAAGGACATGGCTCTATATATGCGGGCCCTTTCGAGCTTTCTATGGAAAGAGGGCAAGCCAAGAATAAACCTTAACAAATTGTATGCTCAGTCTTCACAGGGTGGCTTGGGCTTACCCAACCTAAAATTGTATAATTGGGCAACACTTAATCGCCTTATGCTAGACAGGCAATTAAAAACAAAGCACTTCTATACACCCGAATTGGAGAATCATGCCCTAGGGGCGTTTGATCTCTCATTTTTGCCCTTCGCCTCGCTTACCAACATCCCTTTGGAGGTTAGGGATAATTTTCTTTACAAAGATATGCTGAAGGCTTGGCGGCTAACCCTGCGTCATGTCGGACGTTGCTGCGTGTCTTCGAGAATGACTCCATTACGGAACAATACTAGTTTTCCTCCAGGTATTGATACCTCTCCGTTTGTCACTTGGGAGAGCGAAGGATTGTGCTTGGTGGGGGATGCTCTGGATCTAACTAGGAAATGTGTAAAGGCCTTTGCTGAATTACAAACCCAGTTCAGGCTACCACAGGCTCATTTTTTTGCTTACCTCCAAATGAGGCATTATATTAATCAGCTAATCAAAACCGACCCGCACTTTTGGGAGCCACATGCTCTCGGCCCATCAGTGGCCTCATTGAAATTGGGCAATTTTACAATTTCAGGACTATATAGAACCTTATTAAGTAAAACTGAATTTTGTTAGAGAACAAATGGAATAGGGACCTGGAGAGGGAAGACTTGACAGAAGTGATACAACAGAGTATAGAAAATGTTAAAAGGGCGACATTATCCATGACCCTTAGAGAATCTCAGATTAGAATGATACATAAGGATTACATCATCCCACGAAGGTTATCTAAATGGAAACCCACTGTGGTGAATGAATGTAGTAGGTGCAGAATAAGCGACCCTGACTTTCTCCATTATTTCTATACATGCCCACGGGTTAGACAGTTTTGGGAAAGGATTGCCTATTGGATTACTAATGTTACAAAAATCAGAGTTCGAATTGCTACTGAACAAATTTGCTTCTTGGAGTGGAGGGATCAGAGTCCTAGACATGTCTCTTTGCTTATTACTATAATCTTAATAGCCAGAAAGTTTATTCTAAAGGTATGGATGGAGAAATCTTCCCCTGCCTTTAAAACATTTAAACGCAACCTACATAGACAACTGCTCATAGAACAGTTAGATACTAAGATGGGCACTAATAAAAGACTTAAGCACTTCATAAATAAATGGCAGGAATATATTGTAACATTGAGCTTAGACTCGCAGAGACAAATACTAGCTCCATTCGCACATACAGAATATATGCTAACAGCCTCTCTGAGGGGTGAATGGGGACTCCTATACCGGGCGCAAGATAGTGCCGGAGGGGGGAGGGGAGGAGATGTGGTCTAGAGAGAAGGGGTTTTCAATCTTTTTATACCCTTTTTTTTCCCACCACAAAGATCGGATCTGGATATCACGACCTATGCAATTCAGTTTGATAATTAGACTATCAATTAGTTGAAAGTTTATTGTTTATGGTTATATATGTTTATCTGGTTTGCTTATTCAAAATAAGAATAAAAGGGGACTAAGTATTTGGAATGATGCTTTAAAACTGTCTGCACCATGATGTACAAATGACAATTTTGTATTATTGTGTCTTAATTTATGTACCATTTCAAGGTGTACTTGTTAATTCTTTCTTGTCCTCAATAAAAGAATAAAAATATATATATATATATATAAGTAATGTCCCATTCAAAAGGCAAAAACTTTGTTGGTTAGCCAACCAAAAGCAGTAGCCACACATTGCTCTTAGTCATCCCTGTTTTCAACTTGAGAGTTTCAAACTTTGCAGCTCCTGAGGAAGACTTTACCTATGCATTTAAAAAGATACTAAACTGCTGAGTACAACTGCAGTAGCATGGGATTACTACTTACCATGCTGTTATCCTCTCCCTGTAAGTACAGCTTTCTTTAAATTTGTTCTTTTATTGTAACCTTCAAACTTTGCAGATTGTCATGTTCAAGTGAAGTTTTTACACATATACAATTCTATTTCAAAGAAACACAACACTTCTCATTTGCTTGTACTACAAATATAAACAAAAGCACTCAGTTCCCAGTTAATAACTGAATCATGAAAAACATATACAATTACTTGACAGACATGAAAAGATTAACTCAAATGAGTTAATTGCACATCTGTCACCAATTCAGATAGTTAGAACACAGATCTGCCAGTTCCAAAATAAAACCAGTTAGGATAAATCATTTGATGGTTTGATGGAGAATGATAGTGTTCAGCCTCATACAGAAGCTGGGGCACAAAAGAAAATCCAGCTTGGGCTTGGACCAAGCAGACAGAGAGTGGCCCAATATGGCATCAAATGGTCTTGCTTCAGACACTGAACTGGAAAAAAAAAAGATTGTCCGGACCTTTTGTCATGTTCCGGTGTATATGTGTTCAGGACACAGACCCTCAGGGCAGTGGTAGGGAATTGGAGACACCGACCCCTGACCCGGGGAAGAGTATTCTGGACGTGGATAGATGACATTCTGTGATTCATAGTTGCAAAGTTATTGTAGAATTCATGGTTAGTGAAACATATGTATACAATATATTCTGGCTTGAATGGAAACATAAATTGATACTGTGAGTCATAGTTAATAAGAGTAGCTGCAGGATTAATTTGTGAAAAATATAGGAATGTAAGTTCAGTCTTCAGAATAAACTGGTAGAAGATTGACTCATAGATGCAAACTAACGTTTGTTGCAGGTTCACAGTACATAATATTATATAGAGCTGTATAAAAAGTAATAAGCAGAGCAGCACAGGTGATAGACAAGTTGCAAGTTTAAGGCATTAAATACTGTTTGTGCATATATTGGAGAATCACAGAAAAGCTGTTTAACTGAACACATAGATGCAGAGTTCTGAATATATTAACATATTTCGAGGAGGATATTTCAGCTATGACAAATTGTAGCAGAGAATAGTTATAAAGTTCTGAGTATGATGCTGTTGTAGTAATTAGAGAGTGATTATAACCAAATGCATACTTGTTATTTAGAATAAGTTCAGAATTTGTTAAGTAGCAGTGTCCAGGAAACAAAATGGATTTATATAGATACTTGCGATTAGATGATTTTAAGCATAGCTAAAAGGAAAGGATGTAGTTTGAATATGCTGGTAAAACCCATGATGGACAGGTCACAGACCTCTGTTCTGGAACAAAGCCTTAAAGCTAATGCAATGCACATTAGGCCTGAGAAGATTTAAAAAGAGGCTGAGGGAATCAGGTGCATGAATGATTATTTCATTTAGCAGGTAAGTTGAATGCAGATACTCCCCAGACAGTATGATTGTCAGTAGCAGGGAAGGCAGTCTTAAAGGGACAGTGATATCAGGCAGGCATATGTTACACCTTTCAAGTGTCCATGGTTTTGTTATGAGTTAGTCAAGGGTGAGTTGATAAATCAGGCTAATAATATTTTATCTAGGTTGAGAAGTATGCTGACCTGCATGCACTTTTTAGCCTATTTGTGAGTAGAATGTCTTATATTCATGTCTGTTTACATTGTGCATAATTTTATAATGCCATGCTTGTTATTGCTTACCACATATTGTCAATTTCACATTCATAATTTGGTGCCATTGGATGTCAATTTATGATGTAGCTGTTTCTCTTGTCACTCATTTCCACTACTAATATCTAGGGTGTTCTGCTTCTTGTTACCAGTTCCTGGCTTGTTTTGCCTTGACTTTTGTATTTCACCGGTGTCTTGTCCTTATATTCTCTGTAGCACTTCTGACTGTGATTGTGTACTTCCTCTGCCTGAGTGTTTATCGACCTTTGACTTTTACATGAATATTGTTTGGATTCTGATTTTACTGCCCCTGCCTGCGTCAGTTTTGACTGTTGAATATTTCTTTTCCTACATCTCTGATGGATTGGCTAGTGTAAAAAAGTGTTTATGCATGGGAAAAAAAGGCCAAAGTCATCAGAAGCAAAGTTTTGCCTCTATGTGACACTCACCACACCCCAATATCAAGAAGCCCTTATTAGATTGGCAAACCATTCAACTCAATCTAAATTTGCAATCATTTTTGGATTGTCATTAACTAATAATAGATTCTGTTTTATTCCTGATACATATTTTTCATTTTCTATATACAATTACACAAAATGTTATCAGGTGTTAAAGGGATATTAAACTGCTTAGCACAACTATGAAAGAATGAGTACTCATTACCATTGTAATTCCTCCTGTGCCTGCAGCTCTTTTTAAAACAGTTCTCCTAGTTTAACCCCTTTTGCCCAATCCAACATAGAGCTATGCCATGCCATGGATGTCCCATCGTACCACATAACATAGATCTATAATGGACCTGTTTGAAGCCCTTGCAGTCCCTTGACAACTGAGGCTTTCTGTTTATGGGATGTGGGAATCAGCATTCATATAATAAGGGAGCACGATCAAGCCAGACTGCCTGATTGTTACAGATAGTGACACTGGCAGTGACTGACCGTTGGTGCCGTTGAGGGGTGGAAGAGGGAAGGATAGACATGGGTGGTTGTCCAAGCACAAATCAGAGGAGGAAGGGTCGGGGTTCCCTACACTAATGCAAAATAAGAGTTTGGAATGAAGAGGGAGGGGTGAGGCCCTATGCTACCGAAAAAAATACAGGCTGAAGGGGTAGGTGAGTCCCTACACTACAGTGATTGCTTTGAGGGGGAGGTGGGGAAGGAAATGCTAGATGTTGAAACTATAACACTTCATGCTGTGCACCGTCATCTATAAGCTTATTATCACACCCTGTGACAGAAGCAGTGCACAATTATCAGATTTAGTGATTCATCTTCTTCAATGCCTCTGTCAGTTAGAGTACCTCAAGGCTCTGTCCTACTCCTTTCCATTTATACTTCTTCCCTGAGAAAACATATTGGCAGCAATGACTTTAAATATCACCTCTATGCTGATGACACTCAGATCTATCTCTCCACTCCTGCTCTCTCTCTCCCTCTGCTTCTCACGTCAGTGACTTCTTAACTGGCATTCCTTACTGGATGGCCTCTCATCACCTAAATATTAATACGCCGAAGACTGAGCTTCTAATCCCCTCCTCTATCTCTATATCAATTTATGACTTTTCTATCACTGTCGACAGCATCACTATCTCCCCACCACCCCAAGTCTGGTGCCTTAGAGTTCAGAAGCTTGACTCCAATCTGTCCTTTATCCACCACATCCAATTGCTCTCTTCATCATGCTAAAACCACTTATGTTATATTTCCAGAATTGCATTTCTGAGCGCTATTACTAATCAACTTATCTACTCCCTTGTAATATCCTGACTTGACTACAACATTCACTACTAATTGGCCTTCCTCTCTCCTGTCTCCCCTTTCAATTCATCCTAAATGCCTTGTATTACAAGTTGAAAGTAAACGCGAGAGCGCAATCACGATTTATGGGTTAGCGGGACTGAAAACCTTGCGTAAAAGGTAGTGAGTTAAAAAAAAGTTGCACCAAACAAGACATAAATACACTTAAACAATATTAATTATTAAATATCATTATAGATACTTAAAAAATTCAAAATAATCCATAGAATATATATATATATATATATATATATCAAAATAACAAGAGTATTGCATTGAGCAATGATACTTTTTTTATTGGACTAACTATACATTTATAAGATGACAAGCTTTCGGAAGAGTTCCTTCCTTTATCAAGTCTGAAGCAATACTAACCAATTCAATGGAATTTACAGATTGTATCTTAAAACACAGAATAGCTAAGAAGACAGTGCAGGGAGAGGAGGAGGTGTCGTAAAAATCATGAGGGGGGCTTAGGTAACAGGCAGACAGTGTCCAGTGTAGGAGAACAGACAGGGGAAATATATAGCTTTACATAGAGCATATACTGACATAAAGTTATATATCAACATTGAATCAATATCTATAGAGATGTGAAATTGTATATACAGGGGGAATACAAAAGTTAAGAAAAGACAAAAGTGTGGACATAGGCTTACCTGTGTACCTATGTATAAAGAATGTGGAATATACAATGTAATTGACTAAATGAAAGTACATTACAAAAAATTTTGATAATGTGTTAAGAATCCAGAGTCCACATTTAGTCCAGAATTAAACAGGTTGAAGTGCATTATCATTTTCATTTCAAAGGTTTTTCTTTCCATGGTGTTATTGAAGTTGCCTCTGAGAATTTTGATTTTGAGGTTTTGGATGGAGTGGTCAGGTTGGGTGAAATGGTGACCAACAGGGGTGCAGTATTTTGTTTCACAGTGGTTTTTGATTGAGTGTCTGTGTAAGTTCATTCGAAGGTGCAGTTTTTGGCTTGTTTCTCCAATATAGCATCCCATTTCACATGCAGTGCAATGTATCATGTATACCACATTTGCAGATATACATGAATAGAGTAGCCATGTTAGTCCTATTTTGATATCTAAATCTCTGGACTAACATGGCTACTCCAATCAACGTATATATATATATATATATATATATATATATATATATATATATATATATATATATATGTAGAATTAAGTAAAATGTGTCTCCTTAGAGACCTGAGTTGACACAAGTGTTACTCTGAAGTGGGCGCTGGTCAGAAAGGTTATAGGAGATAATGGCTGCTATATAAGACAAATACTGGGAGGGTTGTAAAGCCCTAGACAGTAAGAGTAAATATATATTCAAAAGGTGGATACAGCGCCTATATGTCCAGTATACTGTAGGGGTATGTGAGGAGTATATGTTATTACGAAAAGAAGAAAAGTAAAAAGTACAATAATGTAAGAAGTACAATATTAAAAGAAAGTAAATAAAAAATAAAAAAATATTATAATAAAAAGTATATTGACATAAAACAATAAATAATGAATGAAAGTCCAGCTAAAGATGGCATATAAAAATATATGAACTTAGAAATAGTGTTCATAGAAGTCCTGGAGATGATATAATTCTTAATAAGTCTCCAGATGTAGTAGTTATATAGATTATAGTTGGTATATACTACCCTTACCAGATATTACCTCAATCGAATGAGGTAAGTATGCCGCACTGGGGGTATATATAGATGATTGGATTTCCTCCTTGTATTCTGCTGCGGTGCCTCTTGTGATGTTCGTTAACCTCTTGGAGTATGCAGGGATATGTTCCTGAAGGTGAGTTGATCCCTTGCACTTCCTATGGGTTAGTGGTTGGCCTCTTGGAGTGCTCTTTCTGTTCTGGTATTGACTTTCTCCAGCATAGAGATACCCAGGGAGACACAAAGAAAATATATAGTGTAATACTGTTTATTTTTTAAAAGAGCATAAAAATACACTTTATATTGCACTCACATTTGACATCCTCAAACAATATGAGGTATGTATATAGCACATATATTTAAAAAGAATCCTTCCACAGGTTAAAGCGGGATGCGTAATCCCCAGTCTTAAATGCAAGCTTCTTAAAGAAGTTGCATGCAGCTGTGGTGTATTCCAAGGTAAATAGTACAGAATAAAATGCACACAAAGCGGCGCTAGTGAAACTAGCTGCAGGAGGAACAAAATAGGATATTATAAAAGACAACTAATAGAACGTAGATTAAAATGTGTTTACACAGAAGTTAATTCCCTGACGCGTTTCAAAGGTTTGAATCCTTCTTCTTCAGAGGGTAGAATAAAGTGCTGGGCCATTATCATTTGTTTTGAACGCTTCAGGCGGCGGCACGCCCTCAGCATATAATTGGTCATGTGGGCCCGCGTTACGTGACGTTAGTTTCACGTTCGTTTCAGTATATTACATTGTATAGTGATTGGTTACATATCGGTACACGTGATAGGGCAGAAATGTATACTGATAGGTTGAGTACAACAAGGATCTATGGGATATGTAGTCTTTAACTTACTCAGCATTTTCCCTTGTCATTTTCGATCGCATTATTTACAATATATTCATATTATGTGGTATCCTTTCTACAGCAATAGGATCATATTGTGGTGTATGGTATGAGGTGAATATTCACACAAACATTTATTCACATTTTGTAGTACATGGGTTATTGATGTTGTATACATCCCTTCAGTATTTTTGTATGATTATTATTTTATGGTACATATATGTATTGCTTGTTTGTTTGGAAACCCATGTATTATTCAGTATCTGCTTATTTTGAGGTGTATATTATATGCTCCGTATTTTTGGAATAAATGACATTTCAATATATCGAGTTTTCTAAAGTTCTAGAATTATATGTAGCCCCTTTGGAAGGCTATTATTTGTTCTATACTAGGAATATATCTTTCGTGTGTATTTGAGTCATATTCCTATGTATAGGGTATATACTATATATTGTATCGAGATATCTATAACTTCATACATCAAGATTCTAGGGTCAATTGTTGGACTAATATCATTGGCTAGTTAGTATCTATATATGTATAGTTCTTATTTTTTATATCACTCAGGTCATTTGGTCTCAGGGTGGTTGGTATATCATGATATATACGTATCTATGTAACATATTATGTTATTATTAATATTCGTTATGAAATAAGTAGTACTTTAGTGTATGTTATATAGTTCTTAGTCTTGTAGGGAATAGATAGATATAGATAACACATACATGTCGTTACAAAAAGTTATTACATACTCAGGAATTTTAGAGTTATGTGTCTTACTGAATAAGGAAAGCTGCTATATCAATGTCTTTGTTGAGGCCTTTGGGAGTCATGGAATCTAGTTTGTGTATCCATTGTGTTTCCCTCCGTCTTAGATGGAGTTCCCTGCTTATACCTTCTGGGGGATCCCTGATGTGTTCAAGTATGGTGCCTCTTAGACATGCTGGATTAGAATTGTGTATTAAGCGAAAATGGTTTGACACGCTATGTTTTTTTAAACTGTTTTCTATGTTCCTAATGTGTTCCAGTAGTCTGGTCTTGTAAGGTCTAATAGTGCGCCCTACGTATTGAAGCCCACAATTGCATTCGATGAGATACACTACATAATCTGTTTTACAGTTAGTAATAGAATCCAATTCCCAGCTTTTGTGGTTTGAGGATGAAGTGATTTTTTTGGTGGGTTTATTGTTATTGTAGTGGTGTTTACATGCCTCACAATTAAGACGGTTGCATTTAAAGAAACCTTTTGTCTTGTTTTGCAGCCAGTTAGAAGTTTTTATAGTTTTGGTTGTTGATTTTAATTTGCTTGGGGCTATGGTTGCTCTGATATTTTTACCCTTCCTAAAGACTAGTTTGGGGTTATTTGTAGTTATGTCATTTAGCAGGGTATCCTTTTTCAATATATGCCAGTGTTTGTTTAAGATGGTTTTAATGGCATTAGCACCTTCATTGTATGTTGTAATCATTAGTGGTATGTCATTTTGTTTTTTGCTGTTTTTATTAGGATTTTTTAGTAGTCTATTTCTATCCATTTTATTTACTTTATTAAATGCCTTGTGTATATTATCAGCTTTATATCCTTTGCTTAATAATTTATTGGTTAAAATGTTTGATTCATGTAAGAAGTCTGTTTGTCTGGAACAATTTCTTTTTATACGTTGAAATTGTCCGTATGGTATGCTTTGTATCCAGGCCGGATGATGGCAACTGGTAGCTGTTAGATAACTGTTACTGTCTGTGGCTTTACTGTATAATTTTGTTTGAATAGTGTTTCCTTCATGATAGAATATAAGGTCAAGGAATTCAATCTCTTTTGAATTAGTTTTTTCTGTAAATGTTAGGTTAAAGTCATTAGTATTGATATGGTTTACAAAATCTTGAATTGTATTGTTAGTGTCCTTTTGTTCCCATATTACTATGATATCATCAATAAACCGGAAATATGTTTTGATATTATCTTTAAAGGGATTATTGTCCCAAATATATTTGTCCTCCCACATACCCATATATAGGTTGGCATAGCTGGGGGCGAATTTCGTCCCCATAGCTGTGCCACCTATTTAGAGGAAATGTTCGTTATTGAAGGTAAAGTAGTTTTTTTGTAGGATGAACTTTGCGGAATCTTTTATGAATTCAATTTTATTTATTTCTAGATTGGATAGTTTGTTAAGCCAATAGTCTAATGCTTCTATACCTTTATTGTGGGGGATGTTAGTATATAAGGAGCTGACATCTAGTGTGAGCCAGCAGAAATTATCTTCCCATTTGATATTAGATAGTTTGCTTATGGTGTCGGGTGTATCTCTAATGTGTGATTGGAGTTTAGGTACCAATGGTTGGAGAAATGAGTCTATGTATTCTGACAATTTGGTCGTGAGTGACCCTATTCCAGAAATAATGGGTCTTCCAGGGGGATTAGTATTTGATTTATGTATTTTGGGTGTATGGTAAAAGGTGGCTACTTTCGGATTAGTAATAGATAGAAAGAGGAATTCATAATTGTTAATTATGTTTTCATGTTTAGCCGTATCTAGGAGATTCCTATATTCTCGTAAATAACATTCTGTTGGGTCAGTTTTAAGGGGTCTGTATGTTTCATTATCACCAAGTAATCTCATAGCTTCCTTGATGTAATCTGCCCTATCCTGTATGATAATCCCTCCTCCCTTATCTGCCTCCCTTATTACTATTTCATTATCTTCTTTTAGTTGCTATAAAATAATCTTTTCTTTCTTAGTGAGATTATCTTTTTTTATTTTGTATGTTTCGCACATTTGTAGTAGGTCTTCTTGAACTAACTTTTCGAATACCGGAATGTACACTGTGTGCAGAATTATTAGGCAAATGAGTATTTTGACCACATCATCCTCTTTATGCATGTTGTCTTACTCCAAGCTGTATAGGCTCGAAAGCCTGCTACCAATTAAGCATATTAGGTGATGTGAATCTCTGTAATGAGAAGGGGTGTGGTCTAATGACATCAACACCCTATATCAGGTGTGCATAATTATTAGGCAACTTCCTTTCCTTTGGCAAAATGGGTCAAAAGAAGGACTTGACAGGCTCAGAAAAGTAAAAAATAGTGAGATATCTTGCAGAGGGATGCAGCACTCTTAAAATTGCAAAGCTTCTGAAGCGTGATCATCGAACAATCAAGCGTTTCATTCAAAATAGTCAACAGGGTTGCAAGAAGCGTGTGGAAAAACCAAGGCGCAAAATAACTGCCCATGAACTGAGAAAAGTCAAGCGTGCAGCTGCCAAGATGCCACTTGCCACCAGTTTGGCCATATTTCAGAGCTGCAACATCACTGGAGTGCCCAAAAGCACAAGGTGTGCAATACTCAGAGACATGGCCAAGGTAAGAAAGGCTGAAAGACGACCACCACTGAACAAGACACACAAGCTTAAACGTCAAGACTGGGCCAAGAAATATCTCAAGACTGATTTTTCTAAGGTTTTATGGACTGATGAAATGAGAGTGAGTCTTGATGGGCCAGATGGATGGGCCCGTGGCTGGATTGGTAAAGGGCAGAGAGCTCCAGTCCGACTCAGACGCCAGCAAGGTGGAGGTGGAGTACTGGTTTGGGCTGGTATCATCAAAGATGAGCTTGTGGGGCCTTTTCGGGTTGAGGATGGAGTCAAGCTCAACTCCCAGTCCTACTGCCAGTTTCTGGAAGACACCTTCTTCAAGCAGTGGTACAGGAAGAAGTCTGCATCCTTCAAGAAAAACAAGATTTTCATGCAGGACAATGCTCCATCACACGCGTCCAAGTACTCCACAGCGTGGCTGGCAAGAAAGGGTATAAAAGAAGAAAATCTAATGACATGGCCTCCTTGTTCACCTGATCTGAACCCCATTGAGAACCTGTGGTCCATCATCAAATGTGAGATTTACAAGGAGGGAAAACAGTACACCTCTCTGAACAGTGTCTGGGAGGCTGTGGTTGCTGCTGCACGCAATGTTGATGGTGAACAGATCAAAACACTGACAGAATCCATGAATGGCAGGCTTTTGAGTGTCCTTGCAAAGAAAGGTGGCTATATTGTCACTGATTTGTTTTTGTTTTGTTTTTGAATGTCAGAAATGTATATTTGTGAATGTTGAGATGATATATTGGTTTCACTGGTAAAAATAAATAATTGAAATGGGTATATATTTGTTTTTTGTTAAGTTGCCTAATAATTATGCACAGTAATAGTCACCTGCACACACAGATATCCCCCTAAAATAGCTATAACTAAAAACAAACTAAAAACTACTTCCAAAACTATTCAGCTTTGATATTAATGAGTTTTTTGGGTTCATTGAGAACATGGTTGTTGTTCAATAATAAAATTAATCCTCAAAAATACAACTTGCCTAATAATTCTGCACTCCCTGTAGTTCCCTTTAGACTGTGTAGGGAAAAAGGTAGAAATGGGTTTGAAATTTGAATGTGAGGGAAAATTTACAATTGCTGTACTAGAGCTGGGTACAAGATTATTCGCCATAGGATTATCATTGTCATTTAATAGTGATTTCAGATCTGTTAGAGCGTTTAGGTCTTTATCGTCTAGTTGTGATGGAACTATAGTGTCCAGATTAGTTGATTTGTCTTTTTGTATTTTTTGGAAGTGCCTGTTTAGCGTTAACTTCCTAATATATTTATGTAAATCTATGAAGAGATCAAAGGGGTTAGGTCCCTTAGTGGGAGCAAATGCTAAACCTTTTTTTTAGGAGATTTAATTCCTGTAGTGAAAAGGTTTTGTGTGTTGATAGATTAAATATTTTTACTTCTGAGTATGCATCAGAAGGATTAAACTTTACATTTTGGTTGATCTTATTCTTTTTTGATTGCATTCGTTTTCCTGCTCTACACCCTCTTCTTCTGACTCGTCTCTTCTTCTTTTTTGGTGATGTGGTTTTAATCTCCAATGTGGGATGTTGGTGTTCTGCTCTTCTTGGAGTGGTGTGTGTGGGTGTGAGTCTCTGGGTATTGTGTTCTGGTTGTTCGTTTTGTGTTGTCGGTTGTGTGGGTAGTAGGGTTGTTGGTATGGGAGGGAATGGTAATGATATAGTGGATGTTGTGCCTGATTGATATGTGCCGGTCTTCTGTAGTTGGGGGAGTGTTTGTATGGCTGTCTGATATGAGTGTTGGGAGGGTGCTGCGGTGGTGGACGTGGTCCTAAAAAATGTGAATTGTAATGACTATTGTTGCGATTATTGGGTAGGTGTGTTTCTTTAAGGTTTCTATTGCGAGTTATGTGAGATAAATGATTGGGGAGCGAAGCGTTATGTATATGTTTGTATCCTCTATTTTGTTGTTCTTTTGGATCTTGGTAGTGTAGTGAGAAACCTGGTGAGTATATTTCCTCATAGTTGTCCTCATTTATTTTATCATGAGATTCAGGTTCTACTGCTGTATTATGGTTTTCGTAGTTGAAACCTAGATTGTGTGAAATATTATTATCTTCTCTTATTCTTTCTTTATGTAGGTTTAGATCTTTCATAAATTTATCTCTTTTTCGATTTTCTACTATTTTTTCATACCTCAAAATTTTGTTTTTGTTCTCATTGTCGAGCTCGTTGTAATATACGTCTCCTTTGAAGTTATTTAGTCTTTGTCTTATGTCAGTGATCTGTTCTGTTAGGGTGTCTACCTTTTTATCCCTATATTTGATTAGAATTTTCATAAATGTAATGGAGCATTGATGTAGGGCCGTATCCCATTCTGTTAGAAGCTCAATTTCTGTATCCTCAAATATAGGTGTTTTGGTGAGTTGTAGACCCTGAGGTACAATATTATATTTAATATATCTTTCTAGGGTTAAGCTGTCATACCAATTTTGCAGTTGCTTCTTACTAAGTTTTTCTAGCTTTTCGAATAGTTTTTTTGGATTTGTAATTTCCAAATTGGTTTCTAAGGTGAATTGTTCCTCATTTATTGATAGATTTCTGCTTTTGTTTTTTGGATCAAAGTATGCCCCATATTCCAGATCCATGGTCTGGTTGTTAATCTAGGGTATATGTATATATTTGTCAAACTGCAGTACGATCTGTCTATTTCAAAGTGTGAAATAGTCTAAGTGATTATTATAGGTAATGTGATTAGATGGTGTCTATGACCTGCAGCCTAGAGTAACAAATGAACCTAAATTAGGAACCAAAAATATGTAGGATTAAGTAAAATGTGTCTCCTTAGAGACCTGAGTTGACACAAGTGTTACTCTGAAGTGGGCGCTGGTCAGAAAGGTTATAGGAGATAATGGCTGCTATATAAGACAAATACTGGGAGGGTTGTAAAGCCCTAGACAGTAAGAGTAAATATATATTCAAAAGGTGGATACAGCGCCTATATGTCCAGTATACTGTAGGGGTATGTGAGGAGTATATGTTATAACGAAAAGAAGAAAAGTAAAAAGTACAATAATGTAAGAAGTACAATATTAAAAGAAAGTAAATAAAAAAAAAAAATATATTATAATAAAACATTTTAACCAATAAATTATTAAGCAAAGGATATAAAGCTGATAATATACACAAGGCATTTAATAAAGTAAATAAAATGGATAGAAATAGACTACTAAAAAATCCTAATAAAAACAGCAAAAAACAAAATGACATACCACTAATGATTACAACATACAATGAAGGTGCTAATGCCATTAAAACCATCTTAAACAAACACTGGCATATATTGAAAAAGGATACCCTGCTAAATGACATAACTACAAATAACCCCAAACTAGTCTTTAGGAAGGGTAAAAATATCAGAGCAACCATAGCCCCAAGCAAATTAAAATCAACAACCAAAACTATAAAAACTTCTAACTGGCTGCAAAACAAGACAAAAGGTTTCTTTAAATGCAACCGTCTTAATTGTGAGGCATGTAAACACCACTACAATAACAATAAACCCACCAAAAAAAATCACTTCATCCTCAAACCACAAAAGCTGGGAATTGGATTCTATTACTAACTGTAAAACAGATTATGTAGTGTATCTCATCGAATGCAATTGTGGGCTTCAATACGTAGGGCGCACTATTAGACCTTACAAGACCAGACTACTGGAACACATTAGGAACATAGAAAACAGTTTAAAAAAACATAGCGTGTCAAACCATTTTCGCTTAATACACAATTCTAATCCAGCATGTCTAAGAGGCACCATACTTGAACACATCAGGGATCCCCCAGAAGGTATAAGCAGGGAACTCCATCTAAGACGGAGGGAAACACAATGGATACACAAACTAGATTCCATGACTCCCAAAGGCCTCAACAAAGACATTGATATAGCAGCTTTCCTTATTCAGTAAGACACATAACTCTAAAATTCCTGAGTATGTAATAACTTTTTGTAACGACATGTATGTGTTATCTATATCTATCTATTCCCTACAAGACTAAGAACTATATAACATACACTAAAGTACTACTTATTTCATAACGAATATTAATAATAACATAATATGTTACATAGATACGTATATATCATGATATACCAACCACCCTGAGACCAAATGACCTGAGTGATATAAAAAATAAGAACTATACATATATAGATACTAACTAGCCAATGATATTAGTCCAACAATTGACCCTAGAATCTTGATGTATGAAGTTATAGATATCTCGATACAATATATAGTATATACCCTATACATAGGAATATGACTCAAATACACACGAAAGATATATTCCTAGTATAGAACAAATAATAGCCTTCCAAAGGGGCTACATATAATTCTAGAACTTTAGAAAACTCGATATATTGAAATGTCATTTATTCCAAAAATACGGAGCATATAATATACACCTCAAAATAAGCAGATACTGAATAATACATGGGTTTCCAAACAAACAAGCAATACATATATGTACCATAAAATAATAATCATACAAAAATACTGAAGGGATGTATACAACATCAATAACCCATGTACTACAAAATGTGAATAAATGTTTGTGTGAATATTCACCTCATACCATACACCACAATATGATCCTATTGCTGTAGAAAGGATACCACATAATATGAATATATTGTAAATAATGCGATCGAAAATGACAAGGGAAAATGCTGAGTAAGTTAAAGACTACATATCCCATAGATCCTTGTTGTACTCAACCTATCAGTATACATTTCTGCCCTATCACGTGTACCGATATGTAACCAATCACTATACAATGTAATATACTGAAACGAACGTGAAACTAACGTCACGTAACGCGGGCCCACATGACCAATTATACGCTGAGGGCGTGCCGCCGCCCGAAGCGTTCAAAACAAACGATAATGGCCCAGCACTTTATTCTACCCTCTGAAGAAGAAGGATTCAAACCTTTGAAACGCGTCAGGGAATTAACTTCTGTGTAAACACATTTTAATCTACGTTCTATTAGTTGTCTTTTATAATATCCTATTTTGTTCCTCCTGCAGCTAGTTTCACTAGCGCCGCTTTGTGTGCATTTTATTCTGTACTATTTACCTTGGAATACACCACAGCTGCATGCAACTTCTTTAAGAAGCTTGCATTTAAGACTGGGGATTACGCATCCCGCTTTAACCTGTGGAAGGATTCTTTTTAAATATATGTGCTATATACATACCTCATATTGTTTGAGGATGTCAAATGTGAGTGCAATATAAAGTGTATTTTTATGCTCTTTTAAAAAATAAACAGTATTACACTATATATTTTCTTTGTGTCTCCCTGGGTATCTCTATGCTGGAGAAAGTCAATACCAGAACAGAAAGAGCACTCCAAGAGGCCAACCACTAACCCATAGGAAGTGCAAGGGATCAACTCACCTTCAGGAACATATCCCTGCATACTCCAAGAGGTTAACGAACATCACAAGAGGCACCACAGCAGAATACAAGGAGGAAATCCAATCATCTATATATACCCCCAGTGCGGCATACTTACCTCATTCGATTGAGGTAATATCTGGTAAGGGTAGTATATACCAACAATAATCTATATAACTACTACATCTGGAGACTTATTACGAATTATATCATCTCCAGGACTTCTATGAACACTATTTCTAAGTTCATATATTTTTATATGCCATCTTTAGCTGGACTTTCATTCATTATTTATTGTTTTATGTCAATATACTTTTTATTATAATATTTTTTTATTTTTTATTTACTTTCTTTTAATATTGTACTTCTTACATTATTGTACTTTTTACTTTTCTTCTTTTCGTTATAACATATACTCCTCACATACCCTTACAGTATACTGGACATATAGGCGCTGTATCCACCTTTTGAATATATATATATATATATATATATATATATAAATGTTTACAGTATCTATATGTCTATAGGAATAGATATACAGGTATAGGTATATAAAGGTATATATATATATATATATAAATGTGTATTTACAATAAAAATAACATATTCCTGTATGAACATTGGAATGTGAAATATTCTATGCTCTCTATTGTCTATGGGGTGAATGTGTTAGCATAGTCGTGATATCTGAAGTCCGGAAGTTAATACAACCTTTTTACTTTCAACTTGTAGTACACACTAGCTGATGCACAAAAAGCTTACTTCTAGCGGAATGTACGCATTGTTTCACCACCATTATTTTTATTTAACCACTTAACAACGACAACATACCCTGTATGTTGCTGGTCGTTAAGGGATTGCCTGCTTATAATAGTGTGAGTGTTGTCGCGAGCGACAAGACCATGCTATTGGGCCTTCCTTCCTTCCTGCAGGCTTGCTAAAACAGTGCAGTCTTGCCGAGACCATGCTATTGAAAAAGGTACCCCTATAGAAAGACCAGCGACGTGTCGTTAAGGGGTTAACATCCAGCAACGTGGTCATTTTTAGAGGAGAATTAGTGTCTCCAAAAATGCTTTTAACAAAGGTAACGAAATAAAGTAAAGAGGTTAAGCACGTACAAACTTCACTCAGATTGACTCTGCAGACTCATCAGTAATAGACATACAAATATTCATTAAATATATTCCAAGCAAAGTAATTTATATTTAAATTAGACTTTTATGTATAGTTAATGTATTAGTCTTCATGATTTTAGACAATACAGTTATATAATTATCAATTACTACTTTAATATATACTACTTCTGTATTTAATATATTAAATCTTAATTATACATTAATTATTAATTATTACTTTAATATATACTATTTCAGTATTTCATATTTTAAATATTAATTATATATAATTAAGAAAATGATTTAATATATACTATTTCAGTATTTAACATATTAATAATATATTAATTATGAATTATTACTTTAATATATACTATTTCAGTGTTTAATAAACTAAATATTTATATGTTCCATTATCTATAAAATATAAGAATCAACTTAAGCAATTCTTAAATATTCACATGATTTTATTGAATATGTGTCAGTTTTACATAATGTAAATGTGTTTCACATTTTGAAATACCAGTCAGTGTCTTGTGCTTGGCAAACTTAAACAGATTTAAATTGGATCCTTCAAATTTAATTTAAAATATATAAATAAGAAAATAAAATACTCAAGCATGTCACTTTAATGTCATAAAATCTTTTCATCTAAGTTTTTTAGGCCATTTAGAAGCTTCTGCTTTGACTTGTTTCTGAATTATTAATGCCCTTCTGGACATACGGTCTCTATATCTGGAACCATTTTTTAAGCTCCATAGAGTGACAAATTTTTATGGTACAGTGATAAAAATATTAACCTAGTATATACTGTATCCTCTATATATTACTACTTAATAAAATAAAAAAAAAAAAAAACTTGGAAATGTTATATTTTATATACTATGACATGTTGTGTTATGTTTACAGCAAATAATAAAGGCTATATCTGAAAATGCATTTTTGTCAATGCTTCATTGAGTCTGTTCATCTGTAGATGTCTAAGGTTGAGTGAAACAGTTTCTCATAAAGGCTGCAAAGTCAAGGGGAAAAAAATCTGTTTCTGCCAATTTCTACGCCTTCTGTCCAGGTTGCATTCAAGCGTTATTTCTTTCCATAATGCATTATGTATCTTAAACAAACAAACATATCTAAGTCATTCATCCATAAGCTTTCTGATGTAATTCTAACCCTCTACGGAATCATGCTAAATCTCATTCAGATAACATCAAGCAATTGAGTGGCCTACGCTATGAAGTTTATCAGCAAGTCCAAGAAGATTGTGGATTTTTTAAAAAATAAATAAATAAATACATGTCTGCCATGAGATTGTGTAAACCAGATATTTTTTGCAATATTTTTTCTTGTTCATCCAACTGCTGACAATTAATCTCCAAAGTCAGATTGTGGAGAAAAAAAGTACAAAAGCAACCTTATACAGTACCATTTGGAGAAAAAGATAACAAGTGACACAGTCATGCAATACACCATTATAAATAGTATGGCTAGGACAGATTGGCTTGTAGAATTGAGGATTTCTAAGTCTCTTTTCTTCTACAACTAAGGAAACCTACTTGGAAATAAAATGATATTGCAGCTTCAAACAGCACTCGTGCCAACAATATATCTTAGAACAGTCAGGTAGAAGAACAGAGAGTGATATAGCGGGAATTGCATTAAAGCAAATTAGCACTGCATTTACCATTTGTCCGTGATATAGCAACTCTCTTAGAAATATGTTTGATTTTGATATATTGGCTTGGTATCCTGGCTGAAAAGCAAAAATAACATTAAAAAGAATGTAAAAAAAAATACAACAGATCTGCTTTGTTCATTATTACTTTGTATTTGTTACAATTTGGACAATTCTAGTATAATACCAAGAGGTTTGCACTAGCCATAATAAAATATGTGTAGTATGGATAACATGTAAATTTAAGAATAAAGCCCAGTATAAAAAATATATTAAAAAACAGAGACATACACCTAGATTACAAGTTTTGCGTTAGAGGCTGTGCGGTGCTAACGAGCAGTTTATGCTCACCGCTCACTTACAGACAGCACTGGTATTACGGGTTTTTACAAACCAAACAAGAAGTGAGCGTTGAGCAAAATTTTGCTCATTACCGCACTCCAATACCAGCGCTGCTTACATTAGCGGTGAGCTGGTGTAACGTGCTTGTGCACGATTTCCCCATAGGAATCAACGGGGAGAGCCGGCTGAAAAAAGTCTACAACCTGCAAAAAAGCAGCGTGAAACTCCTTAACGCAGCCCCATTGATTCCTATGGGGAAATCAAATTTATGTTTACACCTAACACCCTAACATGAACCCCAAGTCTAAACACCCCTAATCTTACACTTATTAACCCCTAATCTGCTGCCCCAACATCGCCGACACCTACATTATAACTATTAACCTTAATCTGCCGCTCTGGACACCGCCGCCACCTACATTATACTTATGAACCCCTAATCTGCTGCCCCAACATCGCCGACACCTACATTATATTTATTAACCCCTAATCTGCTGCCCCCAACGTCGCCGCCACTATTCTAAATGTATTAACCCCTAAACCTAAGTCTAACCCTAACCCCCCCTAACTTAAATATAATTTAAATAAATCTAAATAAAATTCCTATCATTAACTAAATTATTCCTATTTAAAATTAAATACTTACCTGTAAAATAAACCCTAAGATAGCTACAATACAACATTGTAGCTATCTTAGGTTTTATTTTTAGTTTACAGGCAAGTTTGTATTTATTTTAACTAATAGTTTAGTTTAATTTAATAACTACCTAGCTAAAATAAATACAAAAGTACCTGGAAAATGAAACCTAACCTAAGTTACACTAACACCTAACACTACACTATAATTAAATTAATTCCCTAAATTAAATAAAATTAAATACAATTAAATAAAATTAGCTAAAGTACAAAAAAACAAAAACACTAAATTACAGAAAATAATAAACAAATTACAAGATTTTTAAACTAATTACACCTAATCTAATCCCCCTAACAAAATAAAAAAGCACCGCAAAGTAAAAAAAGCCCTACCCTACACTAAATTACAAATAGCCCTTAAAAGGGCCTTTTGCGGGGCATTGCCCCAAAGTAATCAGCTCTTTTACCTGTAAAAAAATTACAAATCCCCCCAACATTAAAACCCACCACCCACACAACCAACCCCACTCTAAAACCCACCCAATACCCCCTTAAAGAAACCTAACATTAACCCCTTGAAGATCACCTTACCGGGAGAAGTCTTCATCGAAGCCGGGCGAAGTGGTCCTCCAGACGGGAGAGCGGGTCCATCTTCAAGACATCCGATGCGGAGCATCCTTTTCCTTTTGACGGCTAACACTGTAAGAAGGTTTCTTTAAATGACATCATCCAAGATGGTGCAATCAGCCAATAGGATTGAAGTTCTATCCTATTGGCTGATTCAATCAGCCAATAGGATTGAGCTGGCATTCTATTGGCTGTTCCAATCAGCCAATAGAATGCCAGCTCAATCCTATTGGCTGAAGAAGGCCTAAATTGCAACACAAAATATAGGAAGAGTGTGTTTTGAGACATAAATGAACTGCACAACCTGCCAAACTGAATGATGACAACTCCATAGAGCAAAGTATTCACTGAAAAATGTGGCACACTTGGATACCTGAAGAATATATGCTTAACAAAACACGTATGATATATTAAAGTATTTCACTCATATATACATATTAAATGTAAAACATATTTTTTTATTAAAATAAATGTTTTACGGGTGATTTAAGGGGATATGATATATGACAGTGTAAAAAAAAAGCAGTAGTCACTAAACTATACCACACCAAATAAGTAAATCAATAAAAAACAACAACATTGTGAAACAATATAAGTGAATATATTTTGTGATTTTCTAAAAAGGATATGTGGATTATTTGCATAAAAGAGTGGTCTGTTCCTTTAAGGCCAATCCTCCAGCGCTGTGTCTCAAAAAGAAAAGACACACACAATAGTATGTACTGCCAGGAAAACAAACTGTAATTATTCATGATATCTTACTCACACTTTATAGAGCTTATAACTCAGCTCTAAGTTTCCAGTCAGTATTGTGGGACGCAATAATTAACCAGCCATTACAAGTGGCTAGTTATTGCTACCGCTGGCTTGCGGTAGCAATTAGCGCTTATAAAATTAACATATCACATCTCTGGTTAATTTTATAAATGTGCCCCAAATGCCCCCAAAATACTGTGTAGTGTATTTTATTAAAAAATAAAGATAACAGCTCACAAATATTAGAATTAAGATAAGTGGGAAAAAGGTATTATGGAGTGGCAAATCCAAGCTTGAAATGTTTTGGTCCACTCGACAATATGTGCGAAGAAGAGTTGGAGAGAGATGGAAGAATTAGTGTTTTCCAGACTTCAGTGAAACATGGTGGAGGGTCTGTCCTGGTTTGGAGCTGCATTTCTGCCAGTGGTGTTGGTGATATTGTCTGATTTAATGGGATCATGAATGCTGAAAAGTACAGACAGGTTTTAATTCATTATGCCATTTCTTCTGGAAAGCGCCTGATTGGAAATGGATTTGTTTTTAAGCATGATAACGATCCCAAACACATTGGTAATGCAGTGAGATCATATTTGGAGAGAAAAACAGCTGAATATTATAGAGGCGGTATGGGAATGGGATATCTGGACAGAGAGAGAAATAAAAGACAACCTAAATCTAAAGAAGAACTCTGGGAAGTACTGAAAGAAGCCTGGTATAATATACTCGAAGATTACTTCATAAAAAATCAGGGCAGTCTCTCGAAAAGAGTTCAAGATGTGCTTAGTGCCAAGGGAGGTTACACTAAATGCTGACTTTTCTCTGAAGAAGCCATTTTGTTTTGAAAATTGTGATTTTTTTTTTACATATTTTTTGTGTACATATTTCCTGTATTTTCTGTTTGTATCTTAAAAAAGAGACCAAAAAATAAATATTGGTGGTCATTAAAACTTTGCTAAAACAACAAATCTAATGGTGGGCTAAGACTTTTGCACAGTACTGTATATCTATACCTATGAATATGCAGGCGTATCTCTGAGATATTGCGGGTTCGGTTCCAGACCACTGCAATAAAGCGAATATAGCAATAAAGTGAGTCACACTAATATTTTATTATTATGTTTAACAGTGCATATAAAAGTTATACTTACACTATACTGTGGTCTATTATGGACCAGATTACTAGTGGAGCACTAACAGTAAGGGGTTCATTGTGGCTGTTTGTGCGTGTCAGATTTTTCGCTCTTATTACAAGTTAAACGCAAACTCGTTTGCTTGAGCACAATTGAAATTAATGAGTTAGCTTGACCTCGGAGCTCTAGTTAACTGTTTTGCGATATTAAAAAGTCTCCCAAAACACACACAAAATACATTTAAAAGCACAGCTACGGGGGAGGAGCCAATACTAAAGGGGATAGATGCGTACTAAGAGAGCTCCTGGCATTAATTTAGTTTTTTAAAGATATTTCTCTATATTCTTACAATTTTTGTGTACCACAATCTGAATCCCCACCTGAAGTCAGAGCATAGCAAAAATATTACAAATACGCTCAGAAATGGAGGAAGTTTATATGGCTATGCAGGCCCCACTCAACGATTTTGTAAAACAACTGCGCAATAGAATTGTTGGTATTTGAGCCTGCTGAGCTGGAAGCCCACTTGCTGTGGTATGTGTCGGCAGGACATTGAAGAAGGAGACACTTCACAGACAGGCATTGCTGAGTATCATTCAGAGAGTGATATATCCTCAGAAGAACGAATGACCCGACAGCACCAACTTGAGCTCATGTATACTTACATGCCTCCTACGCTCTCACCGGCACACTTCTCAAAGCCTCCTGTGATCCAGCTGGTGAATTGGAAGGGGACTGGTACTTTTCAGGGCTTACTGGTGGTAATGAATATTAGAAAGTGGAAGATCCATTGTTGACTAGGTATCTGAGCAAATCCGTTGCAGGTTCGCAATTGCCCCATGCCCAGGGCATTGCGGCCGACCGCCCTGAACATAACCAAGGCCTGAGACATGAGGAGATGGGGAAGACCCAAGACCAGTCTATGCTGGTCCATGAAACTCCACTCTGGGTACGATGTTCTATGCTATGTTCTATACATGCCCCCGGTACAGCAAAAGTTCCAATTAGCTGAAATAGACCCAGCAGACAAGATACCTATAAAAATGCATATAACAGTGGCGATGTTCATAGATGAGTATAACAGTGGCGACATTCTGGGGCCCCAGTGTTTGCCACCTACTTCTCTCGGTTCATGAGGGGACACAGAAACAGATCCAGTGGAAGCAGCAAGCCAAGCTATCAGGACTAATATTGGAACAACAAAGGGTAAAGTGAAGAGCCTAATCACCCTGCTTAATACCTGTGGAACTCTAGATGGGGTAACTTATTCCGCTCAAGTGGAAAACCTGATTGCTTTATTCCAAAAATACATTAAAAAACACAAACAATCAACATGGTAGAATGTGGGTTGCAAACACCTAACTGTTAAGCTTACGCATTTCGGCCGTAGCCTTAGTCATAGCTCATTATCAACATACACAGCTGTAGATTTAAAAAACACTTAACCCTGTACAGTGCTTTGTTGTTTGAATTTTACATACTATTGTCTATACAACTGCTTCTACTCGACATTGTTTAGAGTATGACTGTTAAAAGGGAAAGATTTAGTAAAACACTAGATTATGAAGGAATCTAAAATGCCATAGTAGGCAATATATGTGGTCACAGAATTATACGGTCTGTGGTGCTCCTTATTACATGTTGCCAATGAGCCACAACCGGCCAAGTGTTACTTGGAATTTATAACATGTGTGGATTTTGATGAAATATTGTGTGTATGTCTATATGTATAGAGACTACGTCTAAAGGATAAACGTTTGCTAGATGAATTAAGCTAAAATTATGTGTAGCCATATACATTGGCCATCTGGTGTGGTATAAGCACTACACGGCATATAGCTACTAGCAGTATGGCAGGCCACACCGTTAAATTAGTGTTTTCAGCTTTGTGACAGTTTCTTAGCCAATATTTGTGTGAAACTAGGATGGGGTAATCTATTGTGAACCGATTGTAAGCCCCCTGCTGTATGGACTTCCTTTATGCCCCGGGACTGACCCATCTAACCTCTCACTTTACAGCTTTTTTTAATATAGATTGTAAGATTTACTAGGATACTAAAAGTTGTTTCTCATGGTTAAACTCTGTTTTGAACATTTCTTGTTATGCCACCCAATAGTTAGGCTAGTTGGGTTTAGTCTCGAATCTTTTTATTACTTATATGTTTGCTGAGATATTTAGCTTTCTATGTCACATAATAGTTGGGGTTGTTAGCTTTAATCTTAAACCTAGTGTTCCAGTTAATCAATAACCCCTCAAATATTAGATAACCCATATGAAACCCATAGTGTGATGTAAGCAGATATTTTCGTGATATAACAACGCTTGTTCTGTGGGAAACCTACAGTTTTGATCACCTTAACTTAGTTGTGTTAAACTTGTAGGTCTTTTCATATATTTCCAACTTTATCTAGCTCAGCATAATTCTTGCTAGACATCATACCAGATAACTAATGATTTGAAAGCTACTATAAACCTATACTAGATGTCTAACACTATACGGGGTACAAGTTAATTTCTTACTGAAACTATTCTTTTGCATATACCCCTATATTTCCTCACGGGAATGCTTGATCTTAAAGCAAGTTCATTAACTACTTAAAATAAAATAGAGGTTGGCTTGTTTTATGGGCTTAAAAGGTACTAAGTACAGCTCCCAGTATATTACCCCTAAGATCCCTACAGGTAATCTTCCCTTGGATTAACCAAATAAACAATAAATAAAACCAACTAAAATAGTTCAGGAGCGCTAACAAAAGCTATAGGAGTGGTCTGGAGATCACATCGTAATTAAAGGATCTTATTTAATGTACAAAATTAAAACAGAAATAACAGGGACGTCTCCCTTATGCAATAACAGATGAGATATATATTCAACATATTGGTTAAAATAGTGTCGGACTCAAAAATTAAAATATTGTATGCCGAAACTAAATTCAACTGTTAGCTAATTCCACCTTAATTAATTTAAAAAAAAAAAACATCCAAATCTTAACGGGATGAAAGAATAGGCTTACCGGGTCTTCTGACACATCCAGTGTCTAATGCAGGGTTTTTTCTTTGTATGCCTTACCGGTTTTAGGTATATTTATCAGCCTCTCCTTTGTTATATTCTCTGCTCCGCTGTTCACACTTATACGTTATAAGAACTTACTTGGGTGTTAGAGATATGGTGCACGCTGAGTGAAGTATCAACACTTGTTCGTAACAAGTGGTTTCTTTTGCTCTTACAGATATGGTGTATGCTCCAGCTTGTTTTGGGAGACAATGTCGGCACTTATACGTTATAAGTGGATTTATAGACCATAAGAGTGTGGTGCACGCTCCAGCGTGTTTGCAGGTATCTTGGCTTGGATAAAACAAACGGCCATTCGTTAATGTTCTCCTCCCCTGTACTCGTTTTCATCCGAGATTCTGCAGGGGACAACAGAACAGTTCTCCAATCCTTAGAGCTGGTTGTATGTGGTAAGCCTATTCTTTCATCCCGTTAATAACAATTCTTATCGATAACACAGTGACGCTTTGCTGCTTATATGCTGAAAGAGAAAAAAGACATTTAAATTGCAAGAGACTTTGTATACCAATTGTGTATCATTATTCCATTTAGAAAGATACATTTTAACAGTTTGTCATCCATCTGAAATACTCTGAACTTTGGGCGGATTTGGATGTTTTTGTTTTAATTAATTAAGGTGGAATTAGCTAACAGTTGAATTTAGTTTCGGCATACAATATTTAAATTTTTGAGTCCGACACTATTTTAACCAATCTGTTGAATATATATCTGATCTGTTATTGCATAAGGGAGACGTCCTTGTTATTTCTGTTTTAATTTTGTACATTAAATAAGATCCTTTCATTAAGATGTGTAGAGTGTTATATTGATCTCCAGACCACTCCTATAGCTTTTGTTAGCGCTCCTGAACTATTTTAGTTGGTTTTATTTATTGTTTTATGGGCTTCACTCAGAGATGCAGATAGCCTAATGTGTGTATATGTTTTGCTTCCCTGCCACAACTGGATTATGTGTAATCTCACTGCTGATTACTTTGAACCATATATAATAAAAAATATATCTGTTTTTTAATAGCATCCAAGATATCTCTATCTTTGCTTCTCATGTTATTGATAGTATTTTATTGATGCATAGGTAATTTTGTTCTCTAAATGTGTAAAGGGATGAATATATGTCTTAATTGTAGAACCTTCTAGAATGTTGGACAACTTCTATATCTATACCTAATCAAATCTGTCACCGGGAATACCTGAATACAGGAAGCCCTCAGTTTACGCCGTGGTTAGGTTCCAGAAGGAGTGGTTGTAAATTGAAACCCAGTTTATAATGTAAGTCAATGGGAAGTGAGGGAGTTAGGTTCCAGAATTGTCATATGTAACACCTAATACATTATTTTTAAAGCTTTGAAATGAAGACTTTAAATGCTAAACAGCATTATAAATCTAATAAAATAATCACACAACTCAGAAAATATAATTAAACAAAAACATTTGCTAAACAGCATTATAAACCTAATAAAATAATCACACAAAAAAGACTTCACTTGCATTTTTCTGCAAACAGTTCTTTCTATGCATTCCAATCTGGATTGATTTGCAGGGGCCTAGTTATCAAGCCGTCAACCTCAAATACGCTGGAGTTCCGCAGCATATTTGTGGCGAGGCTGATTCGCCTTAGTTATCAAAGGCTTCAGACCAGCAAAAGTAGAATTTTGTGACGTAAGCTTCGATCCGCCGGACTCCGTCCAACACAGATCGATTCTTACGTCACTCCAGATGTGCGGCACAATCTCACTACTTTTGCTAGTTATCAAAAAACTAGCAGGTACGCTCGGCACTTTTATGGCCCAGCGTACCTGGTTTTCAATCCGCCAGCCTGGAGGCGGCGGATCCCATAGGAATCAATGGGAGTCTGACCATAGCGAAAGTACAAGTTCGCTGCTGCCAGATATCCCATTGATTCCTATGGGAGCTGTCTGCACCTAACACCCTAACATGTCCCCCAGTCAGCCAATAGAATGCAAGCTCAATCTGATTGGCTGATTGGATCAGCCAATCGGATTGAACTTGAATCTGATTGGCTGATTCCATCAGCCAATCAGATTTTTCCTACCTTAATTCCGATTGGCTGATAGAATCCTATCAGCCAATCGGAATTGAAGGGACTTCATCTTGGCGGTAGTTCGTCGGTAGTTCGTCGGGAAAGGAGGATGTTTCGCGTCGGCGGGATGAAGATTCAAGACCCGGCTTCGACGATGACCTCTCCCGGATAGAAGACTTCTTCAGCGCCTCTTGGAAGATGACCTCGCCCGGATGGAAGATTTCTTCAGCGCCGCTTGGAGGATCACTTCATCGGATGGAAGATTTCTTCAGCGCCCCTTGGAGGATAACTTCTGCCGGTCCGGATGTCCTCTTCAGTTCCATCGGTGGCTCGGCTGAGTGAAGACAACTAAAGGTAGAATGATCTTCAGGGGATTAGTGTTAGGTTATTTTAAGGGGGGTTTGGGTTAGATTAGGGGTATGTGGGTGGTGGGTTTTAATGTTGGGGGGGTTGTATTTTTCTTTTACAGGCAAAAGAGCTGAACTTTGGGGCATGCCCCCACAAAAGGCCCTTTTAAGGGCTGGTAAGGCAAAAGAGCTGTTTACTTTTTAATGTAGAATAGGGTAGGGCATTTTTTTATTTTGGGGGGGTTTGTTATTTTATTAGGGGGCTTAGATTAGGTGTAAGTAGCTTAAAATTGTTATAATATGTTTTTAAATGTTTGTAACTTTTTTTTTTTTTGTAACTTAGCTTTTTTTATTTTTTGTACTTTAGTTAGTTTATGTAATTGTATTTAATTGTAGTTATTTGTAGGTAGTTTAATTAATTAATTTAATGATAGTGTAGTGTTAGGTTTAATTGTAACTTAGGTTAGGATTTATTTTACAGGTAATTTTGTATTTCTTTTAGCTAGGTAGTTATTAAATAGTTAATAACTATTTAATAACTATTCTAACTAGCTAAAATAAATACAAAGTTACCTGTAAAATAAATATAAATCCTAAGATAGCTACAATGTAATTATTAATTATATTGTAGCTATATTAGGGTTTATTTTACAGGTAAGTATTTAGTTTTAAATAGGAATAATTTATTAAAGTATAGTGTAGTGTTAGGTGTAATTGTAACTTAGGTTAGTTTTTATTTTACAGGTTAATTTCTCTTTATTTTAGCTAGGTAAGCTATTAAATAGTTAATAACTATTTAATAGCTATTGTATCTAGTTAAAATAAATTGAAAGGTACCTGTAAAATAAAAATAAATCCTAAGATAGCTACAATATAATTATTATTTATATTGTAGCTATATTAGGGTTTATTTTATAGGTAAGTATTTAGTTTTAAATAGGATTAACTTAGTTAATAATATAAATATGATTTAGATGTATTTAATTAATATTTAAGTTAGGGGGGGTGTTAGGGTTAGTGTTAGACTTAGGTTTAGGGGTTAATAATTTTATTACAGTGGCGGCGGTGTAGTGGGGGGCAGGATAGGGGTTAATAAATTTATTATAGGTGCCGACGGTGTAGGGGGGGCAGATTAGGGGTTAATAAATTTAATATAGGTTGCGGCGGGTTCAGGGAGCGGCGGTTTAGGGGTTAAACAATTTTTTTATTTGCGGCGAGGTGCGGGATCAGCAGGATAGGGGTTAATAACTTTATTACAGAGGGCGGCAGTATAGGGGGGCAGGATAAGGGTTACTAGGTATAATGTAGGTGGCAGTGGTGTCCGGGTGCGGCGGTTTAGGGGTTAATACATTTATAAGACTTGCGGCGGGGTCTAGGAGCGGCGGTTTAGGGGTTAATACATTTTTAATAGTTGCGGCAGGGTCTAGGAGCGGCGGTTTAGGGGTTAATACATTTTTAATAGTTGCGGCGGGGTCTAGGAGTGGCAGATTAGGGGTTAGTAACTTTATTTAGTTGCGGGGGGCTCCGGGGGCGCCGGTATAGGGGGTAGAACAGTGCAGTTTAGTGTGGGTGCTTAGTGACAGGCTAGCAAGAAAGCTGTCAAACAGCCGAAGAGCAGCGAGATCGGATGAGTGATAATTCTCACAGTCCGCTGCTCATCGCCCCGCGGCTTTTTGACAGCTTTTTTTGATAACTTAGCCGTATTTTTTCAGGTCTGCGGCGGCGAAGGTAGGCGAGCTTAGGCGGGCGTATTGGGCCGGCGAAGGCAGAAAAGTTGACGGCTTGATAACTGCCCCCCATAGACAGGAAGATCTTGTTCCTTTGAAATCTGCTCGATAGCTCAGGTCTGGTTAAACTGATTAAGTTCAGCTTGCTTGGCTTTGCTGCAACACAAGCAGACAGCTCCACCTACTGGCTATTTTAATAAATGCACTGCTTCTCAATGCTTTTCAATAGCAGTCACATGACTGGAAAAAAGGTTGTTATTCTGAAACGGTGTAAATTGAACCGTTGTAAAACGAGGGCCATCTGTATACAATTATTGACAAAGATCTTTTAAGTGTCTAGGTACTCCGTTAGGGGTGCCATATTCCTCATAATAGAAACCTTACCTTACCCCTTACTATGCTCATATGTGGCAATCACTAATCACCCACGTAGCATTTCCATAGAACAACGATAACCTCAACCCCAAATAGCTCCTCATCCCATATTCACAATGCTTATTGTTGAAATATACAGTAGGTGGCAAAGATATACCTCTCTTTAAGATATGTCAGAACTATATACTAGAAGATAGCTGGCTCCGTCCCCCCCCCCCATCGTTTATTGGTTAAACTGAAGGAAAATATATCTAATTGTCATACCACCAAACTTTTCATATATGTGTTTCACCATAGCGTCTACTGATAATCCAACCCCCCAATCTCTAAATCAAAGTGAGGTTTTAATATTTCCAGCTAAATAGCATGTTTACCTATATACTATATTTTTCTTGAACATTAATGTTTCAATATCAGTGTTTGTAACTGTTTTAAATATGTTCTGGAAGCAATTCTCTATAGTACAACTAGTGATTTTTGGCTTATTATTTGTTACATGGATGTCAATGTACTGTATGGGGCCCATTTATCAAAGGGCTTGCGGACCTGATCCGACACTGCGGATCAGGTCCGCAAGACCTCGCTAAATGCGGAGAGCAATACGCTCTCCGCATTTAACATTGCACCAGCAGCTCACAAGAGCTGCTGGTGCAACGTCGCCCCCTGCTGACTCGCGGCCGATTAGCAGGGAGCTGTCAATCAACCCGATCGTATTCGATCGGGTTGATTTCCGGCGATTCCTGTCCGCCTGCTCAGAGCAGGCGGACAGGGTTATGAAGCAGCGGTCTTTAGACCGCTGCTTCATAAGTTGTGTTTCTGGCGAGTCTTCAGACTCGCCAGAAACACGGCCCTTCAAGCTCCGTACGGAGCTTGATAAATGGGCCTGCAAATCTTTTACGTTTGTGAAAGACCATGTTCCGTATATTGTATGTCTTTGAAAACCTCAATAGAAAATATTTTAAAGAAATATAAATAAAAAATAAAAGCACAGCTACACTCATAACAACACTATCTAATAAAAATTATTTAAAAAAAATATTTCACATAAATAAAAAAAAGGGCTCAAAGATATGAGGTCTCAGGTGTTAGAAAAAAAAGGCTGCAAAGACTTTAACATTGAGATACACAGATATATATTGTACCAAAATACCATCAGATATATATAGAAATATGTAATTATGAATAAATAGAACATATTTTTCTATGTGAAGAACATTGGAATGTGAAATATTCATATTTTCATTTTGTTTTAGCACACTTGAGAATATGTGATCAGGTTTGTGCGCAAGTAAAGTATTAGTTTTTTTCTACTTTATTTGCTCCATTGACTTCTATGGGGGAATACGTTGTTGCGTGTGCGATATTGTAACTTCGGCTTTTTACGCATGTTCGGTTAGCGTGCAAGCAAAAACCGTTTACTTTAAACTTGTAATACAAGTGCAACCTGACATGCGCTAAAAGCTTAATTGTAGCGCAGTTGACGCTCGAGCAGGAGCGTTAAATAATGCTCCACTTGTAATCTGACATTAAGGGGGGTAGTTATCAAGCCGTCTACTTTTCTGGCTTCGCCGGCCCAATACGCCCGCCTAAGCTCGCCTCACATCGCCGCAGCGGACCTGAAAAAATACGCCTAAGTTATCAAATAAAGCTGTCAAAAAGCCGCTGGGTGATGAGCAGCGGACTGTGACAGTTATGATTCATCCGATCTCGCTGCCCTTCGGCTTTTTCCCAGCTTTATTGCTAGCCTGTCACTAAGCACTCACACTAAACTACACTGTTCTACCCCCTATACCGGCGCCCCCGGAGCCTCCCGCAACTCAATAAAGTTACTAACCCCTAAACCGCCGCTCCTAGACCCTGCCGCAACTCTTATAAATGTATTAACCCCTAAACCGCCGCTCCTAGACCCTGCTGCAACTCTTATAAATGTATTAACCCTTAAACCGCCGCTCCCGGACACCGCTGCCACCTACAGTATACCTAGTAACCCCTATCCTGCCCCCCCTACACCGTCGCCCTCTATTATAAAATTATTAACCCCTATCCTGCTGATCCCGCACCTCTCCGCAACTAAATAAATAGTTTAACCCCTAAACTGCCGCTCCCTGAACCCGCCGCAACCTATATTAAACCTATTAACCCCTATCCTGCCCCCCCTACACCGTCGCCACCTATAATAAATTTATTAACCCCTAATCTGCCCCCCACTACACCGCCGCCACTGTAATAAAATTATTAACCCCTAAACCTAAGTCTAACCCTAACCCTAACGCCCCCCTAACTTAAATATTAATTAAGTGGCTCGGCTGAGTGAAGACAACTAAAGGTAGGATGATCTTCAGGGGATTAGTGTTAGGTTTTTGTAAGGGGGGTTTGGGTTAGATTAGGGGTATGTGGGTGGTGGGTTTTAATGTTGGGGGGGGGTTGTATTTTTCTTTTACAGGCAAAAGAGCTGTTTTCTTTGGGGCTTGCCCCCACAAATGGCCCTTTTAAGGGCTGGTAAGGTAAAAGAGCTTTGAAATTTATTTAATTTAGAATAGGGTAGGGCATTTGTTTATTTTGGGGGGGTTTGTTATTTTATTAGGGGGCTTAGATTAGGTGTAAGTAGCTTAAAATTGTTGTAATATTTTTAACATGTTTGTAACTTATTTTTTTATTTTTTGTACTTTAGTTAGTTTATGTAATTGTATTTAATTGTAGTTATTTGTAGGTAGTTTATTTAATTAATTTAATGATAGTGTAGTATTAGGTTTAATTGTAACTTAAGTTAGGATTTATTTTACAGGTAATTTTGTATTTCTTTTAGCTAGGTAGTTATTAAATAGTTAATAACTATTTAATAACTATTCTAACTAGCTAAAATAAATATAAAGTTACCTGTAAAATAAATATAAATCCTAAGATAGTTATAATATAATTATTAATTATATTGTAGCTATCTTCAGGTTTATTTTACAGGTAAGTATTTATTTTTAAATAGGAATAATTTATTAAAGTATAGTGTAGTGTTAGGTGTAATTGTAACTTAGGTTAGGATTTATTTAACAGGTACATTTCTCTTTATTTTAGCTAGGTAAGCTATTAAATAGTTAATAACTATTTAATAGCTATTGTACCTAGTTAAAATAAATTGAAAGGTACCTGTAAAATAAATATAAATCCTAAGATAGCTAGAATATAATTATTATTTATATTGTAGCTATATTAGGGTTTATTTTAAAGGTAAGTATTTAGTTTTAAATAGGATTCATTTAGGCCTAGATTTGGAGTTTGGCGGTAAAAGGGCTGTTAACGCTCCGCGGGCTTTTTTCTGGACCCACCATAAAATTAACTCTGGTATCGAGAGTTCAAACAAATGCTGCGTTAGGCTCCAAAAAAGGAGCGTAGAGCATTTTTACCGCAAATGCAACTCTCGATACCAGCGGTGCTTACGGACGCGGCCAGCCTCAAAAACGTGCTCGTGCACGATTCCCCCATAGGAAACAATGGGACTGTTTGAGCTGAAAAAAAACCTAACACCTGCAAAAAAGCAGCGTTCAGCTCCTAACGCAGCCCCATTGTTTCCTATGGGGAAACACTTCCTACGTCTGCACCTAACACTCTAACATGTACCCCGAGTCTAAACACCCCTAGCCTTACACTTATTAACCCCTAATCTGCCACCCCCGCTATCGCTGACACCTGCATATTTTTTTTAACCCCTAATCTGCCGCTCCGTAAACCGCCGCAACCTACGTTATCCCTATGTACCCCTAATCTGCTGCCCTAACATCGCCGACCCCTATATTATATTTATTAACCCCTAATCTGCCCCCTCAACATCGCCGACACCTGTCTACACTTATTAACCCCTAATCTGCCGAGCGGACCTGAGCGCTACTATAATAAAGTTATTAACCCCTAATCCGCCTCACTAACCCTATCATAAATAGTATTAACCCCTAATCTGCCCTCCCTAACATCGCCGACACCTACCTTCAATTATTAACCCCTAATCTTCCGAGCGGAGCTCACCGCTATTCTAATAAATGTATTAACCCCTAACGCTAAGTCTAACCCTAACACTAACACCCCCATAACTTAAATATAATTTACATCTAACGAAATTAATTAACTCTTATTAAATAAATGATTCCTATTTAAAGCTAAATACTTACCTGTAAAATAAATCCTAATATAGCTACAATATAAATTATAATTACATTGTAGCTATTTTAGGATTAATATTTATTTTACAGGCAACTTTGTAATTATTTTAACAAGGTACAATAGCTATTAAATAGTTAAGAACTATTTAATAGTTACCTAGTTAAAATAATAACAAATTTACCTGTAAAATAAATCCTAACCTAAGATATAATTAAACCTAACACTACCCTATCAATAAAATAATTAAATAAACTACCTACAATTACCTACAATTAACCTAACACTACACTATCAATAAATTAATTAAACACAATTGCTACAAATAAATACAATTAAATAAACTAGCTAAAGTACAAAAAATAAAAAAGAACTAAGTTACAAAAAATAAAAAAATATTTACAAACATAAGAAAAATATTACAACAATTTTAAACTAATTACACCTACTCTAAGCCCCCTAATAAAATAACAAAGCCCCCCAAAATAAAAAATTCCCTACCCTATTCTAAATTAAAAAAGTTACAAGCTCTTTTACCTTACCAGCCCTGAACAGGGCCCTTTGCGGGGCATGCCCCAAGAATTTCAGCTCTTTTGCCTGTAAAAGAATAAATACAATACCCCCCCCCCAACATTACAACCCACCACCCACATACCCCTAATCTAACCCAAACCCCCCTTAAATAAACCTAACAATAAGCCCCTGAAGATCTTCCTACCTTGTCTTCACCATACCAGGTTCACCGATCCGTCCTGGCTCCAACATCTTCATCCAACCCAAGCGGGGGTTGGCGATCCATCATCCGGTGCTGAAGAGGTCCAGAAGAGGCTCCAAAGTCTTCCTCCTATCCGGCAAGAAGAGGACATCCGGACCGGCAAACATCTTCTCCAAGCGGCATCTTCGATCTTCTTCCATCCGGTGCGGAGCGGGTCCATCTTGAAGCAGGCGACGCGGATCCATCCTCTTCTTCCGTTGTCTCCCGACTAATGACGGTTCCTTTAAGGGACGTCATCCAAGATGGCGTCCCTCGAATTCCGATTGGCTGATAGGATTCTATCAGCCAATCGGAATTAAGGTAGGAATTTTCTGATTGGCTGATGGAATCAGCCAATCAGAATCAAGTTCAATCCGATTGGCTGATCCAATCAGCCAATCAGATTGAGCTCGCATTCTATTGGCTGTTCCGAATTCGAGGGACGCCATCTTGGATGACGTCCCTTAAAGGAACCGTCATTAGTCGGGAGACAACGGAAGAAGAGGATGGATCCGCGTCGCCTGCTTCAAGATGGACCCGCTCCGCACCGAATGGAAGAAGATCGAAGATGCCGCTTGGAGAAGATGTTTGCCGGTCCGGATGTCCTCTTCTTGCCGGATAGGAGGAAGACTTTGGAGCCTCTTCTGGACCTCTTCAGCACCGGATGATGGATCGCCAACCCCCGCTTGGGTTGGATGAAGATGTTGGAGCCAGGACGGATCGGTGAACCTGGTATGGTGAAGACAAGGTAGGAAGATCTTCAGGGGCTTAGTGTTAGGTTTATTTAAGGGGGGTTTGGGTTAGATTAGGGGTATGTGGGTGGTGGGTTGTAATGTTGGGGGGGGGGGGTATTGTATTTATTCTTTTACAGGCAAAAGAGCTGAAATTCTTGGGGCATGCCCCGCAAAGGGCCCTGTTCAGGGCTGGTAAGGTAAAAGAGCTTGTAACTTTTTTAATTTAGAATAGGGTAGGGAATTTTTTATTTTGGGGGGCTTTGTTATTTTATTAGGGGGCTTAGAGTAGGTGTAATTAGTTTAAAATTGTT
Source organism: Bombina bombina (assembly GCF_027579735.1). Taxonomy (NCBI): domain Eukaryota; kingdom Metazoa; phylum Chordata; class Amphibia; order Anura; family Bombinatoridae; genus Bombina; species Bombina bombina. The sequence continues at coordinate 434,232,569 of NC_069501.1, read as the reverse complement.
GTAATATTTTTCTTATGTTTGTAAATATTTTTTTATTTTTTGTAACTTAGTTCTTTTTTATTTTTTGTACATTAGCTAGTTTATTTAATTGTATTTTTTTTTAGCAATTGTGTTTAATTAATTTATTGATAGTGTAGTGTTAGGTTAATTGTAGGTAATTGTAGGTAGCTTATTTAATTATTTTATTGATAGGGTAGTGTTAGGTTTAATTATATCTTAGGTTAGGATTTATTTTACAGGTAAATTTGTTATTATTTTAACTAGGTAGCTATTAAATAGTTCTTAACTATTTAATAGCTATTGTACCTAGTTAAAATAAATACCAAGTTGCCTGTAAAATAAATATTAATCCTAAAATAGCTATAATATAATTATAATTTATATTGTAGCTATATTAGGATTTATTTTACAGGTAAGTATTTAGCTTTAAATAGGAATCATTTATTTAATAAGAGTTAATTAATTTCGTTAGATGTAAATTATATTTAAGTTAGGGGGGTGTTAGTGTTAGGGTTAGACTTAGCTTTAGGGGTTAATCAATTTATTAGAATAGCGGTGAGCTCCGGTCATCAGATTAGGGGTTAATAATTGAAGGTAGGTGTCGGCGATGTTAGGGAGGGCAGATTAGGGGTTAATACTATTTATGATAGGGTTAGTGAGGCGGATTAGGGGTTAATAACTTTATTATAGTAGCGCTCAGGTCCGCTCGGCAGATTAGGGGTTAATAAGTGTAGGCAGGTGTCGGCGACGTTGAGGGGGGCAGATTAGGGGTTAATAAATATAATATAGGGGTCGGCGGTGTTAGGGGTAGCAGATTAGGGGTACATAGGGATAACGTAGGTGGCGGCGCTTTGCGGTCGGAAGATTAGGGGTTAATTATTTTAAGTAGCTGGCGGCGACGTTGTGGGGGCAGGTTAGGGGTTAATAAATGTAATACAGGGGTCGGCGGGGTTAGGGGCAGCAGATTAGGGGTACATAAGTATAACGTAGGTGGCGGTCGGCAGATTAGGGGTTAAAAATTTTAATCGAGTGGCGGCGATGTGGGGGGAGCTCGGTTTAGGGGTACATAGGTAGTTTATGGGTGTTAGTGTACTTTAGGGTACAGTAGTTAAGAGCTTTATGAACCGGCGTTAGCCAGAAAGCTCTTAACTCCTGCTATTTTCAGGCGGCTGGAATTTTGTCGTTAGAGCTCTAACGCTCACTTCAGAAACGACTCTAAATACCGGCGTTAGAAAGATCCCATTGAAAAGATAGGATACGCAAATGGCGTAGGGGGATCTGCGGTATGGAAAAGTCGCGGCTGAAAAGTGAGCGTTAGACCCTTTAATCACTGACTCCAAATACCAGCGGGCGGCCAAAACCAGCGTTAGGAGCCTCTAACGCTGGTTTTGACGGCTACCGCCGAACTCCAAATCTAGGCCTTAGTTAATAAGAGTTAATTTATTTAGATTTATTTAATTAATATTTAAGTTAGGGGGGCGTTAGGGTTAGGGTTAGACTTAGGTTTAGGGGTTAATAATTTTATTACAGTGGCGGCGGCGTAGTGGGGAGCAGGATAGGGGTTAATAAATTTATTATAGGTGGCGACGGTGTAGGGGGGGCAGATTAGGGGTTAATAAATTTATTATAGGTGGCGACGGTGTAGGGGGGGCAGGATAGGGGTTAATACATTTAATATAGGTTGCGGCGGGTTCAGGGAGTGGCGGTTTAGGGGTTAATACATTTATTATAGTTGCGGTGGGCTCTGGGAGTGGCAGTTTAGGGGTTAATATGTATAGAGTAGCTTGCGGTGGGCTCCGGGAGCGGCGGTTTAGGGGGTAATAACTTTTTTTAGTTGCGGCGGTGTAGGGGGGACAGATTAGTGGTGTTTAGACTCGGGGTACATGTTAGGGTGTTAGGTGTAGACAGCTCCCATAGAAATCAATGGGATGTCTGTCAGCAGCGAACTTGTACTTTCGCTATGGTCAGACTCCCATTGATTCCTATGGGATCCGCCGCCTCCAGGGGTGGCGGATTGAAAACCAGGTACGCTGGGCCGTAAAAGTGCCGAGCGTACCTTCTAGTTTTTTGATAACTAGCAAAAGTAGTGAGAATGTGCCGCACTTGTGTGCGGAACATCTGGAGTGACGTATGAATCGAATGTAATTGCCTGTGTATAGGATCTATTCCTGGGTGTGTTTTTGTCTCTGCTGCCGACCTTGCTTGTTTCCTTAACCATTCTGCTGGATCTTGATTCTGCCTGGAAGCCTTTGACCATTTGCATGAACTGTGTTTCTATTTCATGCCTATTTCGTGCTGCCTTTGTCCGCTCGTTGCTGACCCCTGGCCTGGATACCAACTTTGCTTTCGCCTTATCCTCTCAACTACTAATTTGGTCACGTCCTGGGTCCTACCATCCTTGCTGTGTTATTTAAAGTGAAGGTATACTTTGATGAATGAAAGCCCGTTTTTTAAAAATATTATTAAAAACAGGGGCACTTTACAAAGCAGCCGTTTTGATTAAAAACTTACCTTTTTTTTCTTTTCACAGCCAGAGCAGCTTCCCCCACCTGGATTTCCTCTCTTCACACGTCAGCAATGACTAATCTGGCTTCCTCAAATCATGACTTTCCCCCCAGGGTAGTCATTGCCGGAGGCTATGTTGTGATTGGAGGAAGCTGGATTAGTCATTGATGGCATGTGAAGAGAGGATTTCCAGGAGGGGGAAGCTGCTCTGGCTGTGCAAAGAAGAGAGGTAAGTTTTTAATCAAAACGACTGCTTTGTAAACTTTGATGAATGAAAGTGCCCCTGTTTTTAATAGTATTTTTAAAAAACGGGCTTTCATTCGTCAAAGTTTACCTTAACTTTAAGTCATTTTCTAACCTTAGGGTTTATTCCTGGACAGACAAAATACTACCTGCAACACTGCAATAGAATTATGTCTAAAACAACAATTTGCATACCTTAATTAAAAAATGCTAAGCATCATTTGAACCTTCAGTGAGTCATAATCGTTTTTGCTGGTAGTGTGTATTTATGTATGTATGTATGTATGTGTATTTATGTTTTTATATGTGTATTTATATATTTTGGAAAAATGATGCACATAGACTTGCTCAACATATTTGTCTATTTGTGTTTATATGTGTTTATATGTATGTTTATACATACTGTATATACCCATATAAACATAGTCATGTATACACATATACATATGTATATATACATACATAAACATATACTGTATATGTATGTATATATGTTAGAGCTCTATCAATTCAAATACCTTGTCATATATCATATACCTTTTAAACCTTATAACTTTTTTAAAATTTCTATAATTATTTTTAATTAGATAGTGTATATATGAGTGTAACACTTTAATTTAATGTATTTATGTTGTGTTTAATGCAACTTTTTTTTTAGCCATAACCCTTTACCTGAGGATTTCATTCACAGTAACCTGACGAGGGCAAATTTAGTTTGCACTCATTTGGTTGTGTTTACTTTCAACTTACAATATGTGCGCAAGTTAAAGTGGGTGCAATATTTTCATATTGCATGCTAACATAAGCGACACTAATCTAGGCCTAATTGGCATTCAGAATAACCAACACAAATGTTAACATAGCTAGATTCAAAAACTCCTAGGTAAACCTTTCACCTGTTAATGATAGTAGGAGGAGCTTTGAAAATATTTAAAAAGTGTGATGTGTTATAGCTCTTATTTTATGATTTTCTCACATATTCAGATTTCTAATTGAAGTAAATTGAATTTTTATATGCTGAGAGTCTTCAATAAAACTTTCTTAATTCACTGCTACTTTCCAGTACATTAGAGGGGTGTGTTCCTGAAGTTAACCACCAAACAATATCTGCTTGAAATATGGTTATTGGAGAAACCAAGGGTGGCAGTAACCTGAAATGAAAGTTTACTGATTACCTATTTGCTGCATCTATATTTGTCTTTATATTCCTGGTCTGCCGTTGGCTAGCTAAACTTAACCTATGGTTACCATTCCCACCCACAGTCCAACCCAACTCTTCTCCAAGCTCAACAAGCCCTAATATTCATAGCATTGATAGAGTGACGAGAAACTGCCTTTCTGGCCTCGTCAGCCTTGCAGACCATCTGTTTGTTTTCATGTGTAATGCATATTAATTTAAGTATTAAAATTAAGTATAGATTTAAAACATGTTTTTTGAACACAGGATTTTTTATAAAAAATCTATACACTGCTTTAATTAATATGCATTATACAGGAAAATCCATTTAATTTTTTTAAAAATGCATATACGTATACTGCTCCTCTAAACTTTTAACCCCTTACACACCCTAACCCCTAGCGTAGCCTAACTCTGTTACATTATTAACCCCTTATATTTCATAACATATTAACCTAAACATCCCCTAAACCTTTTGACTCTTAAACTGCCACAACCTCCCACTGCAAACACCCCCTAACCTATTAACCTCTAAACTACCAGCATCCCCTATCGCAAACACCCCCTAACCTATTAACTCCTAAACCACCAATACCTCCAATGCAAATTAGCCCTACACTACTCAACTACCTAACAGCTAACCTCCCCAAGACCCCAAACCCAACACCCTATAAGTTACACAAAATAACAAACAAAAGTACTAAAAAAACAAAGAACTACCAAAAATTAAAAAAACAAACAGTTATGCCTATCCTAAAACTAAAGTCCCGCTAAATAAAATCCCACCATACATTAAAAAAACAATATTAATACTAAAACCTACTCTAACAATTGCCCTGAAAAGGGATTTTGTAGGGAATTGCCATAAAGTAATTTTAGTTATTTTTCTTGGCAACAAAAATCCCTATTCTAAAACAAAAGTAACCCCCAACTCCCACAAATAAAAAGCATGCCTTAAAAACCTACTCTAACAGTTGTCCTGATAAGGGCATTTGGTAGGGCATTGTTCTAAAGTTCTTTTGGCATTAATATCCTAAAAAAAAAAGGTTTCCCTGAAATGGTCATTTGGTAGAACACTGTCCATAGAAGAGCATTTTGTAGGGCCTTGCTCTTAAGTCTAACAAGCTCTTTTGCCCAATACAAAAAAACTATATTGTAAACAATCCTAATAAAAAAAAAAATGATCCTTGGTTGGGCATTGCTCTTAGAAGCACAGTGCCCTAAAGTGATTATAGCTCTTTTGCCCATAAAAAAAGCCCTATTCTAAACTAAATCCTTAAATTAAAATAAAACTCTATAATTACAAAAGTTGCCCTGAGAAAGGCATTTGGTAGGGCATTGCCCTAATGCAGATCAAGCTATTATATGATTGAAAACAAATAGCCCTGTTCTAAAAAAAATCATAACCTGAAAAAACCTGAGTAAAAAAACCCTATCCAAAAAAAACACCCCCAAATTTTCTACTCACCCAATTTGACTCTGGCACCAACGTGATCAACTCCGGCATTGCTCCTCTTCTTTCTTCTTGGTGGCAGACCTCCAGGGTGGTACTCTTCATCTTCATGGTGGCAGTCCTCTTCTTCCATCTTCTCTCTTCTGTCTTCTTCCATCTTCTGTCTTCTTCCATCTTATCTCTTCTGTCTTCTGTCTTCTTCCATTTTCTGTCTTCTTCCATCTTCTATCTTCTGTCTTCCATCTGATCCTTCTTCATGCAGTCCCCGCCACACACTGAAGCTTGAATGTGAGGTTCTACCTTATAAAGAGGCACCCTTGCATTTCTATTGGTTAATATTTTAGTTTAAATAGCTTTCATTCTATTGGTTGATTGGACTAAGAATTAAAAAATCAGCTAATACAAATTCAAGGGCACCCCTATATAAGGGGGAGACTCACATTCAAACTTCAGTGTGCTGCTGAGATCACATGAAGAAGGATTGGATGGAAGAGGATCGAATTGAAGACTGAAGATGGAAGAAGACAGAAGTTTAATGATGGAAGAAAAGAGAAATGGAAGAAGAGGACCACCACCATGAAGATGAAGAGGACTGCCCAGGAGGGCCACCACTATAAAGAAAGAAGAGGAGCACCGCCAGAGCTGATTGTAGGTGCCAGAGTCAAATTGGGTAAATAGAAACTTTAGGGTTTAGAGCTAGGATATGTTTGGAGTGTTTTTTATAGAGTTTTCACGGCTAAGATTTGTTTATTTTTCTAGAATAGGGGGCTTTTTTATCACGTAAGAACTTAATCTGCTTCAGGGCAATGCCCTACCAAATATCCTTCTCAGGGCAACTTTTTTTTAGGAAAGACCTTTTTTTATTTTATGGGCAAAAAATCTATTATTACTTTAGGGCACTGCCTTACCAAATGCCCTTCTAAGGGCAATGCCCAACCAAACGCCCTTTTCAGGGCAATGCCCAACCAAATGCCCTTTTCACTGCAATCTTTTTTTTTTAATAGAGTTTTTTCAATTTAGGATTTTTTTTATAACAGTGCTTTTTTATTTTATGGGCAAAAGAGCTATAATCATTTTAGAGCACTGCCCTTGTAAGGGAAATGCCCAACCAAATGCCCTTTTCAGGCAAACCTTTGTTTTAGGATGTTAGAGGTCTGGGAGTGTTAGCTGTTAGATAATTAATTAGTGTTGGGCTAGTTTGGGTTGAGGGGTTGTGGTAGTTTAGTTGTTAATAAGTTACTAGGTGTTTGCACTGGGGTTGTGATGGTTTGTAGGTAATAGGTTAGGGGGTGTTTGCATTGGAATTTGTGGTGGTTTAGGGATTAATAGGTTAGTAGTTGTTTGCTTTTGGGGATTGTGGCAGTTAATGGGTTTATAGGTTAGGATATGTATTCATTGAGGGGTTGCGGCAGTTTCTGGGGTTAATAGGTTAAGGGGTGTTTGCATTGGGGGTTGTGACAGTTTAGGTGTAGTGGTAGTTTGTGATGGGGGTTATGACGGTAAAGGGGTTAAGTATGTAGGGGTTATTGTGATGGGGGTTATCGCAATATAGGGGTTAATGGGTTAGGAAGATTATTGTGGTGGGCTTGGTAGTTCATGGGTAAATAGGTTATGAATTTTATTGTGGTGGGCTATTGGCATTATAAGATTTAATAGGTTAGGAAGATTATTGCAGTGGGCTATTGGTGGTTTAGAGGTTAAGTAGTGTAGGGTTCATTTATGGGTACATAGATATATTGATTAGGTTTGGTGCAAAATATTTAAAAGGGATCATTTACATTACATTGTTAATGTCTGTGCTGATGCAGCATGGAATATTTCGCCAGCATCGACACCTTTCGCAATGCATACTAAAATGCTTCTCGGTGATGCTGCCTTTAAACAGTAATGTCGGGACTTATGAATATTTTGCCAGTTTTCTCAACATTGCGTTGGATCCCTTTTGAATATATCGCCACCTCTCAGTACTTTCGATCATCAGGGCCTAAATAAGCCTCTAGGCTAATGGTCTCAATTACTTTTTTGGAAATGTTGGCAGGTCTGGTAATCTAATTATTGCGCAGGACAGTCCTGCCTCCATCCCTGGGAAGCACAGTTTACACAAGGATCCCTAACAGTCTGCCAAAGGCTAAAATGTGAATTGTAAATGCTGTATATATATATATATATGTAATGGGTTTAAAAGAGAGAAAAAATCCTGGATTGTAATCCTGGATAAAAGACAGGGGATTCAGCACTCTTTTATATTTTATTAGCTCTTACAATAGGTAATGTATCCAAATTCTGATTTGGCCGCCGAGAGAGAAGGTAGTCATCTACACCCCATGTACCTAGACTCCCAAATACTGTAGCTGAAAAAGCAGGAGTACAGAATATTCATGTGTGTAAATATTAACAGTAATTATAAATCAACATTAAAACCTGACCGGTCAGGGATCTGTGTAGGTACCTAGTAAAGGATGATTACATATAGCATAGGTAAATGGCTAACCTCAAGCATCAATGAATGTCAAAAGCAAGTTATGCAGAGATATGTACATATGCATAAAGTGTATGCAGGAGGAACAGCACCCAGACTACTACACCCTGCTGCGTACGGCACCTCTTATAAGAGGCTACTTGCCGGGCAGGTTAATACATATGGGATCTAAGTAGTCACTGGGATCGTGTCCCTAGAGTATGTACAATGCAGCAGAAAAATTTAAGGCATAAGTAAAACGGCAAGAGTACAATAATAGCAATAATAGCAATGATAGCAATCAGTTCTTAGTAGTAAATGTAGGCGGTTGTATGTTAAACTTAGGATTTATAGATCAGAAATGCAAGCAGTAGCAGTACACAGCCATGGAAAAAGAAAGCAAGATGCAGGAGAACACAAAGCCAGCTTGTCAGTCAATATACAAGTCCATATGCATCGAACATCCAATACTTGCAGATTCTTATCTCAGAAACAAGGTAAGCCCCCTCAACAGGGTAGCTAAGTATGCATATCGCAATGCTTGCCAATCAATCAAGGCAACAGTCAGAAAACAATACGACCTTTATCCAGATGGTTCCGGTCGGCTGGACCAATGCCGACACGGGTTTCACTCGCTTGGCGTTCCGGGCGAAGATCTGTGTTTATACTGGTGAACCATGCACACCTCTAACAGCATGTTTGCAAGTTATGCCAAGGAACGGACTTAAGCACTAAAGGGTCCGGAGGCAAAGACGGCTCAAAGCAAGCAGTGACAACACTTGGAAACTTAACCATCTGGATAAAGGTCGTATTGTTCTCTGACTGTTGCCTTGATTGATTGGCAAGCATTGCGATATGCATACTTAGCTACCCTGTCGAGGGGGCTTACTTTGTTTCTGAGAAAAGAATCTGCAAGTATTGGATGTTCGATGCATATGAACTTGCACATTGACTGACAAGCTGGCTTTGTGTTCTCCTGCATCTTGCATGCTTTTTCCATGGCTGTGTACTGCTACTGCTTGCATGTCTGATCTATAAATCCTAAGTTTAACATACGACCCCCTACATTTACTACTAAGGACTGATTGCTATCATTGCTATTATTGCTATTATTGTACTCTTGCCATTTTACTTATGCCTTAAATTTTTCTGCTGCATTGTACATACTCTAGGGACACAATTCCAGTGACTACTTAGATCCCATATGTATTAACCTGCCCGGCAAGTAGCCTCTTATAAGAGGTGTAGTAGTCTGGGTGCTGTTCCTCCTGCATAAACTTTATGCATATGTACATATCTCTGCATAACTTGCTTTTGACATTCATTGACGCATGAGGTTAGCCATTTACCTATGCTATATGTAATCATCCTTTACTAGGTACCTACACAGATCCCTGACCGGTCAGGTTTTAATGTTGATTTATAATTACTGTTAATATTTACACACATGAATATTATGTACTCCTGCTTTTTCAGCTACAGTATTTGGGAGTCTAGGTACATGGGGTGTAGATGACCGCCTTCTCTCTCGGCGGCCAAAGCAGAGTTTGGATACATTACCTATTGTAAGAGCTAATAAAATTCTTTATAAAAGAGTGCTGAATCCCCTGTGTTTTATCCAGGATTACAATCCAGGATTTTTTCTCTCTTTTAAACCCATTACATATTTTCAAAGGGTCTGCACCACACTCATTGATGTATATTTTTACAATCAGTATTTCGCAACACTGTTTTGTCTAAAACTCTTAGCTCTAAGCAGTTGTGTCCCCTTCATATATTTCTTGAATATATATATATATATATACTGGTATTTCCTAGGCATGGACATTCAGAGGTTTTTGTCAGGATAAAAATACGGAAGAAAGCGGCTGCTTGTGGCATTCAGCTCTTTACTGAGCTGGATTTCTTCTTGTGAAAGTGCAATGCGCTAAGATGCTAAACAAGCATCCGAATGTCCATGCCTGCTTTTTGTGCATGTTCTCTGTCTTACAGGCTCTGTTACGACACAGTGGGCTAGATTACAATTAGAGCGCTAAATATCACTTGCTCGCATTCTCATTGCTAGGAAGGAAGCATTGCGCTTACGAGAGGACACTTCCATAGGCTTCTTTGTGAGCCTCGTCCTGATGCCGTCAGAGAGGGGGTAAGTAGTGAAGTGATGGGAAGCATTTTTAAATATATGAATATATACATATATATTTATTTGTTAATATGTGTATATACACATAACACATAAATATATATGTATATAAGCATATACATCTATATTTACATAGCTGGTCTATGGGAACACAGCGTTCCCATAGACCGCAATGTAAAGGCACTTTTCAGTGACGTTTTTTTTCTAACACCCCACTCACACCAACTTTAAAACCCCAAAACTGCCTAGTGGAGTTATTTTTTATTATGTTCAATTTTTTTTAAATAAAAAATATATAATGCCCTCAATTTTAAGGCATTTGGGGCACTATTAGAAAATCAACCAGAGATCTAACCTCTGGTTAATTTTCAGAGCGCTAATTGCTACTGCGAGCTTGTGGTAGCAATAACTAGCCACTTGTAATGGCTGGTTAACTATCATGCACTTCAAACGGGCAAATTTGCCCATTTGCAGGTGCGCAAATGTGATCTAGCCCAGTGTATGCAATATTTAGTGTATGCTATATATTGTCAAAATGAAAGTATATTGCCTTTCATGTATTGTTAAATTAATATATAATATATTAAAGGGACACTGAACCCATTTTTTTTCTTTCGTGATTCAGATAGAGCATGCAATTTTAACCTCTTAAGGACATATGACGGAATTTTTCCGTCATAAAACAATTGAGCAAACTGAAAGCTGTGTCCTTAAAGGGTTAAGCAACTTTTTATTTTACACCTGTTATCAATTTTTCTTCGTTCTCTTTGTTTATTTGAAAAGGAAGGCATCTAAGCTATTTTTTTTGGTTCAGAACCATGGAAAGCACTTGTTTATTGGTGGGTGAATGTATCCACCAATCAGCAAGAACAACCCAGTTTGTTCACCAAAAATGGGCCGGCATCTAAACTTACATTCTTGCATTTCAAATAAAGATACCAAGAGAATGAAGACAATTTGATAATATGAGTCAATTAGAAAGTTGCTTAAAATTGCATGCTCTATCTGAATCCCAAAAAAAAAAAAAATTGGGTTCAGTGTCCCTTTAATTTAATAATAACTAAAAGGCAATAAACTTTAATTTTGTAAATGAGGTTTTCGAACTTTGCATAGCATTTTTAATAAATGTATATTTCAACTGTAAAACCTCTTTAAAATATAAATATTGCTAACAGAAAATACTTATTTGCTTAACAGAATTAGATTTCAGATTTTATTGGATCATCTACGAAATATTTAGTAACAGGTTAGGGAAATGTTATGTAATCTTTCATTAAGGAACAACTATAAATGAAAAAAGGATGACCCAATTTGTACATTATAATAGATTGCTTTCTTTTACATGACCCAACATGAAAATACGATATGGATAAGTTGTCAGGTCTGCTATTTATATTTGCTTTGCATTTGCACACAAACGGTATTTGGGAATCTAAACCATAGATGTCCGGCCATCTCATATGAGGAACTCTTGGATTTAGTTTTTCCTCAGAAATTACGTTAATAAAACCAAAAATATATAGGGTCAGATTACGGGGGGAGCTTTAACGTTTGCGTGCGAGCGATAAGAGGTTTATCACAGGTGTTTGTGTGCATTGGTTTTATCACTCATATTACAAGTTAAAAGTAAACGCGATCACTTGAGTACAATTCAAGTTAACTATCACCGTGTTCGATTGTATTTGTCCTAGAGATCTTATAACTGTTTTACAAAACAAAAAAGTATCACAAAACACTAAGATTAAACTATAAATAAACCTAACATAACTATTTAAAAAAATAAACTAAACAAAAAATAAAAAAACTAAGTTACAAAATTAAAAAATACCAACACTACAAAAAAATCAAAAAAATCTAACATTACAAAAAAAACATAAACACTAAAATTACTAAAAATTTAAAATTAAGATTACAAAAAATAATAAACGAAATTATCCATAATTAGAAAAATGAAACCTAATCTAATACCCCTATAAAATCAAAAAAGTCACCCCAAAATAAAAATACCCCTTAATATAACAATAATCTATAAATATCCCTTAAAAGGGCATTTTGTAGGGCATTGCCCTGAAGCAATCAGCTCTTCTACCTAAAAAAAATTACAAAGTGCCCCCAACAGTAAAACCTCCCACCCAACCAACCCCCCAAAATAAAAAAAAAACTAACTCTAAAAAAAACTAAGCTACCCATTGCCTCTAAAAGGCATCTGTGTGGGCATTATCCTTAAAATGGCAATCAGCTCTTTAGTGCCTAAAAAATAAAAAATAAACTAATTTAAATAAAAAAATAAAACAAAACCCGAAGACTAACCCCAAAAAATGTACTTACAGTTCCTGAAGTCCAGACATCCATCTTCATCCAGGCGGCGACAAATCTTCATCCAGATGGCGACTTCTTCATCCATCGCGGGGGTATCTTCTATCTTCATCCCGGTGGCACAGAGCTGTGGTGACGCGGAGCTGAAAAGAACCAGCGGCAACAACAACATCTAGCATGGAGCCGCCTCTTAGGGTATTTAAACTAGGGGGTTTATGTTAGGGTGTTCGGTTTTTACATAACCTTCTTTTCTCAACAGATATCAATGGGGATTGCGTTATAGGGATAGCAATTCCGCACTCACAGGCGTTAGTTTTTTCTAACACATGCTCTCCATTGATGTCTATGGGGTAAAATACGTGCACAAGCACATCAAGTTAGGCCTTGGCTTAACGCACCATAATGCACAGTACATGAAGGTTTTTGTGTTACTTGCCATGACAGTGCTATGGAAAGTGCGGTACAGCTAAATTTTTTGCGTTATTTGCGCAACCGGGTTTAGCACACAACTTGTAATCTTGGTGATTATGAGTTGAAAGCAGACTGTTTCCGCTTGCTTGTTAACCCAAAGGCCTCTAGTTATCAATGTCTGTCGGACCAGATTCGACAGTGCGGATCAGGTCCGACAGACATCGCTGAATACGACGATCAATACGCTCGCCGTATTCATTGCACCAGCAGCTCAGAAGAGCTGCTGGTGCAACGCCGTCCCCTGCAAACTCGCGGCCAATCGGCCGCCAGCAGGGGGGTGTCAATCAACCTGATCATACTCGATCGGGTTAAATTGCGGCAGCTGTCTTTGTGACTGCTGCTTCATAACTGCTGTTTCTGGCGAGCCTGCAGGCTCGCCAGAAACACGGGGCATCAAGCTCCGTTCGGAACTTGATACATATGCCCCAAAGAGTGTAAAAAGCCAAACTTAGAATCACGTATTCCCTCATAGAAGTCAATGGAAAAAAAGTGGAAAAAAACACCCTACCCGCGCGCAAACCTGATCGCATATTCTCATGTGCACTGAACCTGACATGTTCTTCACATACAAGAATATGTTCTATTTATTCATAAATAGATATTTATATATACCGTATATATATATATATATATATATATATAAAACATGGAAGGGAACTGCACTCCAAGACCTTGACCTTGACTCAGGCAATGGAAAGGGCCTTGACGTGGTGCCTGAGCTTTCCCATTTGGCCAGATGCGGTGACTAACCTTTCCAGTTGTGATTTTATCTTAGCTGTGAGCTAGCTGGTGAGTGCTGGGTGTTTCTATGTGTTGTATGTATATATATATATATATATATATATATATATATATATATAATGGTATTTGGCAGAAATATATATTTAATATATGATTATATATAGGTGTAGATATATACAGATATACATAGGAATATCTATTTATAAATAGATAGAACATATTCTGCTATGTGCAGAACATCGGAATGTTTACAGTAAATACATAGTTAAAGCTTTTATTAAGTAAGAATTTTGCAGAAATATGTTTTTTCATCTTTTCATCTACTGTACTTAACAAAAGGCTCAAATGCACTATATATATATATATATATATATATATATATATATATATATATATATATGTCTTATGTGTGTACATATGTATTTATGTGTTTATATGGGTATATGTGTCTGTAAATACATAAATACATATATAGGTACACATATAAAGGCACATATATATATACCTGTATACATACATATACATCTTTAGACATGTATATGTATATATCTCAATGTTAAAGCCCCTTGCCTGGCCCTTTTTTTCCTAACACCTAAGACCTGTTTGAGGCCTTATAACTTTTGTGTGCAATATTTTTTGAATAATTTTTATTAGATAGTGTTATAATGAGTGTAAGTGTACGTTGTAATGTATTTTTGATGTGCTTTGTGATACTTTTCGTTTTGTGAAACTGTTTACCAGAGCTCTGAGGACGAGGAAATCATTCTGGAGTAAATCTTGATTGCTCTCAAGCGATAGCATTTACTTTTAACTAGTAATACCAGCGGTAAGCCCAACGAGCACACACACCTGCGATAAACCCCTTATCGCTTGCACGCAAACCTTTGTGCTCCACTCATAATCTGGCCCTTAATAGGGCTACACTTAATTTTTTTGTTTATTCTTTTTATTAAAGTTTCACAAACTCTACTTGCAACAGCAAACAATAATGTAGTAACAAAATGACATGCTATAGGAACTTAAAGGATGTACACTCGTATGACAAGAAAGGAAAGCAAGTCCCCAGCTGAGTGTGGGCTCAATGTAGCAGAGAGGATCAAAAAGCCCACTTTTGCAGGCCCTTCCTGCATCTGCACCAGGGACTCTGTCCATGTTATCTGTCTACTCAACCTGCCTCTCACTGACCTGCTACTGGACAGTTTTTTCCCTTCCTCTGGATTTTTGGATTGTGCCATCAGAGGTCAAAATTTTAATAGTGCAGGGACCCATAAGTGGTTCTGGTATGCAGAGAATGCAAACATCAGAAAAGGCAGTTGTGAGAGTTTGGAGAAGGTGCCCTCTGGGTGAGATACGTCTGCTTTCTGAAGCAGTTTGGAAGATCAGTGAGAGGGAGATAGACCACAGCGAACATTCTAGCCATAACTGGTCGTGCTTCATCTATCTCCTTCTCACTGATCTTCCAATCGGCTTCAGAAAGTGGCTGAGTCTCACCCAAAGGGTGTCTTCCCCAAACTCTCACAGTTGCCTTTCCTGATGTTTGCAATCCCTGCATACCATCCATGACCATTGACTGGTCCCTGCACTATTTCATTTCTGACACAGTGATCCAATATCAGAAAATAGATACATAACTCTATTGCTCTTTGTTTTGGTCAGTGTCACTTGCTCATAACAGATGACAACAACATATTGACATCTATGAAATAATGATGGTGGTATTTCATCATAGCTTTTTATGTCACTGGTGAAAAGAAATGAGCTTGCAACTATGTCTCACCTGCCGGACAGATAGCTCAGCATGCTAAGGCACTGTGGCTGAGCTCTGTAGCAACCCAAGGGTTGCAGATTCGATCCCCGGCGAGGTCCACTCAGCCATTCATCCTTCTGAGGTCGATAAAATGAGCAGCGCCTTGAGACCCTTACGGGTGACTAGCCACGCTTTACAAGTACCCAATACAATACAATACCTGGACCCCCTGTTAGTGGTTTACTTGCAAAATGACTGTTGGCAACTGTAGCAGGGCTTTTACTATGGGGACTTCACTGTATTCTTCTTTGTGTCTGCGCTATGAAAGTAGCACAGCACCAACTCATGAGTTCCTGCTTTTTGTATTTAGTGCGGGAACTTGCAGGTCATGAAAAGAAAATGCAAGGAAAGCCTCACAATGCCACTACCCTGAGTACAGCCGTACGTACATATATGAAAATTAAGACTCTTTTACATTTACATAGAATTTCTATGTGAGTGCAAAAGATACAACAATCAGCTGCCACTTCATGATTCCCATTGCCACTGAATGGACAGGTGGTAATGAGCCTGCCCTGAACCTTAATAAATACTTAAAATGGGCATACCTCAAGAAAATGACAGATCAGCTGTGTCAACTTCAAATAGAACCGGAGTCTAAAATCTTGCTAGCAGGCAGTCACCACTACAGTTATTGCAGGTATGGTCTGGATGCACAAAATGTGCTCTAGGTCGCCCCCTATCATATTATGTGACTTGTAAATAGCACATATTGAAACACTGCTTCCATTAACAAATGAATAATGATGTGTTTTTTTTCTGGAAAAACGGGCATTACTTGTTAAGCAAAATCAATTAAACTTTCAAACTTATTTAACCAAGTCTGAAGCAGGATACGAGTCAAGCTAATGAAATGTTTACAGACTAAATTTACTAGCCTTGAACTTCAGTAAATGACTTCTGCATAGAATTCAATAGCCTTGCAGACGAGCCTATGATATTTCTGTGCCTGACACATTCCTGTGTAACTGTCTAATGAGTCTGTCAATTGTAGGATTTAAGATTTTCAAAAGCTGCCTTTTCACAAACTTTAAATGTAGTTATTTCAAACCAGACAATTTGTATTTTTTCCAAGCAAAAGAAAAAACAAGTTTTTAAAATACTCTTCTAATAGCTAAATAGAAAATTCAAACATTGTACACTTTTAACATTGCAAATAAAATGATTTGTCATAATGCAAATTGTAAGACTATATAATAATGTATTTAATAACATTTTAAAGCGTTTTTATATATGTTTTTTTAAAGCATGCTAGTGTTGTTGGAAGGTTATTTTCTATAGCCTTCTATGTGAGAACAAAGAGTTTCATCTAAGGAAATGTCTGTTAAGTTAAAAAAAAAAATATATGCCTTGCAGCTTATTGAAGGCCAGAGCTTAGGCATGTGACAGCATTGTTCTACAATGGACTGTAACAAGCAAGATGACTGTCATGGTTGAGATTTTACAGGTAAAATATGTAAAACCTTATCCAGGTTGATTGAAAGTGCTGCAACAATGGCCTCTTGTGACTCATAAGTGAGAGTTTGTGTTTTATTATTGCAAGGAATCAAAAGTTAGCGGAAAGTACGTACACAGTGCTTTATTTCATTGTACTGGAAACTGTCTATGTCCTTTTATGATATATACAAAATGTTCTTTCAAGGTCCGTTGTTGTTTGGTGAGGATCAAATTATGTCACAATCAATTTAAGACTATTAAAGAAATGCAAAAAGATAAAGTTAGTTTATTAGAGAAAAAAAATAAAAAACATTTTAAATAAAAAGGTAAATTTAGATTATTAGAGGTTAAAAAAGTTTAAATATGGGGGATTGATCCAGGGAAATGACCATGTTAGGTTGTGACTTTGACTGCAGAGAGACATAGGAGAAGAAATACATGCTATTCCATATTCAAGTTTGCAGGCGGTGAAATAGCGACCACTCAGCATTCTGGCAAGTCAACAGGCAAAAGCTTTGGTCACACACTCTGAACTAGACGAGTATGAAGGTAGCAGAGCTCCTGATTCTGTCAGGTGCATGAAGGAAGATCTTCAGGGAATTTTTCAGTCTGAGGAGCAGATTTATAAGCCAAGGCCTATTTTTACTCCGTACGCCAAAGAGCTAGAACATATCAATTTGTGACTACATCACCCTATAGAACTAGTATTGGTTAAATAATGCTCCCGCATATGGACCACTCTGCAAAGCTACCTATTGTTGAGCAACTACCGTTTAAATGATGGCCTAAAGGTCCGATTTACAAGACTCATATCTTCTTGGTAAAGAACAATAGTTGAGACTGCTAATGTGATATCAGATACAGCATCTGCTTTATGTATAGATTGAGAACAATCCTATTCATCTACATGTTATTTTGATTGTTTAATAGTTTCATTATTTGCTATATTATAGTCTAAAATGTTGATAATTTAGGTACTGCTCCAGTTTGTCCCTAACCCCCTAACCTTTGCAGGTCTCTGCAGTGACCCTATATTAACTCATATACCTAGATGAGACAGTGCAGCAGCTTCTCAAATATCAGCATAGGGCACTAGGACTTCAACTACTATATATTTTGTACAGAATCCCCTAGTATTATAGTTTAGTCTTCTCAGTATAAAAATGTATATGGTGTCTTTGCAAGACGATTGAACATGTAATGTACATTGAACTGTGTTGAATGTTACTCTTGCCAAAACTTAATAAAGCTTGTTTTGAAAACAAAAAAAAAAAATGTACATGGTGCTTAAATACACTTTGGCTTCCAGATAGCTCTGTATGCATTTATTAAGATGAGGCAAAATAGCAGATTTTCAAAGAGCATGGCTGAATTATTTACTGTTTGTTGTAATGTTACACAATAATTTCCATAATCTCCCCTTCTCAGCTTTAAGAAAAAAAAGGGATATGAGTTATTGTCCAAAAGAATTATATATATATATATATATATATATATATACATATATATATATTTATATTTTCCTTCTCAATACTTATATATAGGACCTACAGTCCTAAACACAAGCAAATAAGTAATATATAAGATTTAGCTACTCTGACCTATAGCAAGCTATACGAGAAAGATAATGTATATACGAGAAAGAGAATGTATATACATGCTTGTACTTTTCTCCTTTAAGCTATTATAGGTTGATCATTTTACTGCTTATACCTTGAGTACTAAGGTACTGGAATATCATAGAGTTATTGACGCCTCCTACATTCTATGTTTGAAAAAAAAAAATATGTCTCCTATTATGATCACTATAGTTTGTTTTGTTCCTCTTGGCGTAATTTTGCGGAGATAAACAAAAAAATAATAATAATAATAATAATCATAGCCCATTATTGTTACTCATTCTAATTGATACCCCTCCAAATGAGTTCTCTTCTATTTTCATTCTGATGTAAAATGAGTGGCATAACATCTTAAATTAACCAAGGGGCTCATAAGTAGCTTTATATAGTATTTAGAAGGCTTATCTTTGATCTTTAATCTAATTTATTTGTGTTTATCAGTAAAATACTCATAGCTTATTTATATTGGTATATAAGGTTTGATAACCATGAGTCTTGCCTGTTCAACACCTTATTTTTATTGTTATTAGGTTGTATATTATAACCTCAATAAAAATATAAAATACAATTAAAAGGAAAATATTTGAAATAAAAAGTAATGACAAAAAAGGTAAATTTAGTTTATTAGAGAAAAAGATGAAAACATTTGAAATAAAAAAGGTAATGATAAAGAATAACTAAAAGTAAAAACTTGGTTAAAAATCTTATGTGGATTCCCCTGTCTGGAGAAGCATTCACATATGACCCCTTGAAGGAAGTTCATCCATTATAAGGTTATTATCAACTAAATAAATGCTATATAGAATGATGCATTCAAACAAATGATTAGCCTGAGAATAACATATAGATGTATTTTTTAAAGTTTCATTAGCTTTTTAAATAGTGACAAAATAAGTGTAAAGTTTTAGGATTCAATTTATTAAATGCCGGGCGGACATTATTTGCTGTAGCGAATCATGTCCGCCCAGCATCGCAAAATGCCGACAGCATACGCTGTCAGCATTTAACATTGCACACGCATTTCTTGTGAAATGCTTGTGCAATGCCAACCCCTCCACAACAGGGGGTGTCAATTGCAGTGCAATGCCGTCCCCTGCTCACTGGCGGCCAATCGACCTCTAGCAGGGGCCATCAATCATCCCGATCGGGTTGGATCAGGTTGATTTAAGTCCATCATTTAAAAGGTGGCGGAGAAGTTAAGGAGCAGCGGTCTTCTATTTCCGGCATCCGCTGCTTATTAAATCTCCCCCTTAGTGTCTATAAAACTATGGGAGCTGCCATGTTGTAACTTAGGTAACCTTCTCTGCTGTGGCCAATTAGGCTCAGTTATAAATAGGTCACTAGAATGTGCAGCCAATGGCTGTGTGAAATATAACCATGTTCTTCACTTCCATTTCTAACAGGAACTGAAAAGCGAGTCACAATTTCAGAATGGAATTACAGAAAAAGCGGAAAAGTAATATTTAGCCTTGCGGTAGCAATAACCGGTCACTTGTAAATTTGATAAATTTGTGCTCCACTTATAATCTAGTCCTTAATATTTAAATGTTTTTTTTTTTTTTGAGGAAACATTTGAAGGGCAGAACAAATTTCAAGTGGAACATTTTTTGAACATTTCAATTTCAAAAGTCAGACATTCACCCATCCCTAAACAAATAAAGCAGTATCTGTAGATTGTAAGTTCTTCCAAGCGCAAACCTTGTCCCCTTGTATTCATTTATTTTGTTTAATATGTTTCACATACCTATATTTCACTTTTTCCATGAATCAGTGTCATTATGCCCTCATACACATGTTCCCTTCCCAGCACTAAATAATTTGACTGCTGTTTACAAATACATTTAATGATATTTTTAAAGGGACTCTGAACCCAAATATTTTCGTCCATGATTCAGATAGAGCATGCAATTTTAAGCAACTTTCTAATTTACTCCTATTATCAAATTTTCTTCCTTCTCTTGGTATCTTTATTTGAAATGCAAGAATGTAAGTTTAGATGCCGGCCCATTTTTGGTGAATAACCTAGGTTATTCTTGCTGACTGGTGGAATGATTCATCCACCAATAAAAAAGTGCTGTCCAGAGGTCTGAAACAAAAAAGAAGCTTAGATGCCTTCTTTTTCAAATAAAGATAGCAAGTGAACGAAGAAAAATTGATAATAGGAGTAAATTAGAAAGTTGCTTAAAATTGCATGCCCTATCTGAATCACGAAAGAAAAAATTTGGGTTTAGTGTCCATTTAAGGGAAAAAGATAGCAAAGAGCATTTGAGAGTCAATTATCACAGATAAATTGATGCTCCATCAAGTTTAAGTAACTGAATCAACATATTTAAATCTGAAGTCATTTATGTAAAAAAAAAAAAAATAAATAAATAGCTATAATAAAAGTTTAATAACATTTTAAATATCAGTGCATTTTGTGTGAAAACTTATCTATGAGTCATATAAATTTTGAGTTCAGTCATTACAGTTTAAATTCAGGCTTACAATGAAGATAATCCCTAAAACTCTATAATAATGAGTAAATAGTGATTACACTTGCCGGAAAATGCTGTGATATCACAAAATTGCAAATGAAAACTTACAAATGGAAATTGCAATAGGTAATAACTTTGATAGCAGAGAGAACAAAGGAGCAGGCACTACTACCTCGGTGTAGGGATGGGCGAATGTTTTGCAACATTCGAAAAATGGCACAAATTTTAACACATTCGTTCGTTCGAATCAAATTTCGAATGTATACATAACATTCTAACATTCAATTTTCGAATGTTCGGTTTCGAATTTTATGATTACATTCGAAAATATTATTTTCGAAAAATTTGAATTTAGATTGTAATAGTATTTCTAATGCTTTTTCTTTAAATGTAATATTCGAATTATGCAATATTCGAATTAAAAAAATTTGAATTTATATGTTTGTAATAGTATTTCTAATGCTTTCTTTAAATGTAATATTCGAATTATGCAATATTCTATATAGCAGTGCTTTCCAAACTGTGTTTCGGGACACACTAATGTGTCGGCAGCAGTGTGTAGGTGTGTCCCTGCTTCAGCACAAATTTTTTTTAAATGTAATTTAAAAAAAAAAAAAAAATGGGTTTCTGACATTCCGCCTGCCTGCTACACATATCACATGTTTGATACCTGATTGATACCTAGGGGGTCACAGATCATCTTAACCTATTGGCGTAGCTCAGTGGGAACTGAAACTATTCAATTTGGTGGCTTTCACGGCTGAAGTCAGAAGTCAGTGGGGTTTTTTTTGCAGCTAGCTCCCAGTAGTGCATTGCTGCTCCTGCTCTTGATATATGGATAGGAAGTGGAAGCTTAAAAATGCTTGATGATGAAATGCGAGTGTCTTTATCTAATATTCCACCAAATATTCAGAAATTGTGTTCATCCCATCAACCTCATACATTCCATTAAAATAGTAAGTAGTTATTGGTGTAGTTATTATAAACTTGTTTTTAATTCTTGCACATACATACTGTTATTTGTAAATACATTTAGTTATTATATAATTTATGTATGTGTCTGTATCTCTTAAAACAAGTTAGTCTAACCTCCTTTTTGCTAGTACAACTAATTTACTGTGTCACGAAATGATGTAGGTCTAAAAAGTGTGTCACCAAGATGAAAAGTTTGGAAAGCTCTGCTATATAGAAACATTAGAAATTATATATTTCTATCTATTATGTATCAATTTACTAGATTCCCGCCCTACCACATGAACTATTGAACTTCTGAATAGTATTTGTTAAATAGAATGTTAAATTCGAAATTTCGAATGTGGACATTCGTATAATTATAAACATTCGAATTCAAAAGTGACATTCGAAAACTGTAAATAACATTCGAATATAGAATTTTTAAGAATATTCTTTCTTATCAACATTCGGATTTATAATTCGAATTTCGGTAATAAAATGCGTTCTACATTCGAAATTCAAAAATTTACACATTCGCCCATCCCTACCTCGGGGTACAGGTAAAATTAAACTTTAATAGAAAAATTTAAAGTACAACAAAATAGGCAAGACACAAGACAAGGGAGTGTAGAGGTAACGGCCTGACTCATTTCACGCCCTTTTGTGGCGTTTAATCATAACTTTGGAACTTAATACAGCGATTTACCAACCATATAAATAGCTACAAGGAAATTGAGTAAATATCATTTTAATGTTGGTTCTTCTTCTGAATGAAGATCTGTATTTTTATTTCAAATTGTGATGAGAAAAAAACAATGAAAAACAGAGTGTCATAGAATCAAAGTTTTCATGATTTCATGATTTAAAAATAGCCTTATTTAAAAATTAAATATAAAAATGTTCCAATTTATTTGAATTATCAAATATACCTCTTTCTCTTAATATCTTTTGCTGAAACATATCTCCTTTCAATGAGGGAATACTGAGGTAGGCTCAGAAGTGTGCAACATATATATTCTGAATAACGTTTTGATAAGGGAACAAACAGTATATTAATATTCAGTTCTGTGTTTGGTAGACAGACCTTTTTAACATCACATTAACATCCCTTTGATTCCTATGGCATTCACTAGCTCAAAGGTGGCGGATTGAAAATCAGAATTGCTGCGTAGTTCGAGACGTGAACGTATCAGTTGAATGTTTAATACATTTTAATTTCATGAATTGGAGTTTTATATACATTCTTATTAGCATCATATTGCTCAAACAATGTTGCAAACAATCGACATCGAATGTGTATCACTGGAGCATAAACTACAGTGATTTGAGCTAAATTTGACAATGTTGACAGAATGATAACTTAGGAGTGTCAATTATGCACAAAATGTATAATTAATTTATTATTTCTATCAATTTAACAGTTGAATCTCTAAATAAATGGATAAATGGAGCCCAACATGTTTACCTAGAAATTTATAATGATCTTCAAATTAATAAATTCCCTACTTTTGAAGTAGATGATCCCTCCTTTAAAGAAGAGTGGAATCAAATTCTAGATGAATGTTCTTTTAATGCATATGATTATCTGTTATAAAGAAAAACTTCTTGCTGATATTAGACAAAAAATACCAGGTTTACAAAACCAGCTTAACACACGACAATATAAACCAGAATACAGTAGGTTTGACAAAATATTATTTGAGACTATTGAGAAATCTGTTGAAGAAATAGTTTCACTTAAACACAACAAGTTTCTTAGAGACTGGACAGACTATCAGACAAATACAGTGTATGTTTGGCAAAAAAGGGACAGATCCCTCAACTACAGGAATAAAAGAACAGGCCGTAGGGGACGTAGAAATAGATCTAAATCTGGAAACAGACACGTCACATTTTCTGGCACAGAGGCAGAGTCAGCCAAGGACACAGGTGAAGATACTGACATAGTTAGAACCTACTCTTACCACCACTACACGTATTACATACCCTAACAATAGAGGACAGAACACATGAGGGCAATATACCAGTGGCCAAATAGCACCTAAACCAGTACAGGCTGACATGGCAGATAATAGCCATATAACCGGTACAAAGAAAAAGACAGGATACAATAGATAAACAAGGCCACATAATCCATCACAGCCACAACATTATGAATCAGACAAATTCAAATTAGATCAGGCTTTTTTAGCTCCAGGCACAATAAAAATTAACCTCCCCATACAGGGGAATTATGAAACTATAAATCAGGGAACACGTATACAAACCAATCACTATCAGTTGCGAGCAACGAGAGGCAGGGAGAAGTATGCAAAACACTAGTGATTAATTTATCATCCAAAGAATTGACACCAATAGAAGAAAATGTCTTAAACTATGGTTTAAACTTTGTACCCTGTGCTAGCTTTAACCTCTTTGAAACACTATTAGATGTAAACAAGTTTATAAGAAATCATTGTTTTGATGATACAGAGAGTAAAGTGGCACTGGATCGAGATTTATCCATTGTAGTGAATGATAACTTCCCCATACAGGAACAAATCTGGGAATTCGCTGATATGTGCACCAAAGAAACAATTAGACAACTAGAAACTGAATAAATTCCTGACCTGTCAAACCAAACAGATAGACATGTGGGTTTAAAAAAAATAAAATGTTTTACCCTATACAATCTAGAGGTAATATACTTTAGTCTTTCCACTCTTAGAGTCCAGGACAGATATTATCATTACAAAATCAGATAAGGGTGGGAGTGTAGTTGTCTGGGACACTAACGATTATAATTTGGAAGCCTACAGACAAATAAATGACACTATCAGTTATGAACCCCTAAAAACTAATCAAGTAAAACATTACCAAAATAAATTAAGGCATCTGCTGGATGAAGGGCTATCTGAGGGATTCTTAGATATACCCACACATGACTACCTATTTAATGAACATCCCAAGACCCCTATATTCCATATGTTTCCTAAGGTCCACAAAAGCATAGAAAATGTTAAAGATAGACCTATAATTTCGGGTATAGGGTCTTACTGGAACCCCTCTTTGAATGGGTGGACTCCCTCCTTTAACCCCTAGTGTTGGAACTCTCTTGCTACTTAAGAGATTATAACACCTAACTCAACTCTTAAACAACACCCCCTGGAGTAGGAACTCTAGATTGCTGACAGTAGATTTAGTTTCCCTCTATGGTAGCATACCTCACGATAAGGGACTACAGGACATCAGGTTCTTTCTACATAGGGAGGGTAGCATGACTTACAATTTTCGAAACTATATCCTGATAATCATAAATTTTTTGCATACGCATAACTATTTTACCTATGATGGAGTCTTCTATCTCCAGAAGTGTGGGACAGCAATGGGGGCAAAATTTGCCCCCTCTTACGCCAACCTCTATATGGGGTGGTGGGAGCTGTCCTACATTTTTGGAGATAGAAACACATATCAGAACCATATATGCCTCTACAGGCGCTACATTGACAATCTCATATTTGAAAGAGTTTGTCCAGTTCTTGAACATCAATGACCTTAATCTTCAATTTACTTACAAAACTGATCAATCAACCATTAATTATCTTGATCTACAGCTGTATGTGGATGAGACAAATTCAAACAGCAAATCCACTAAAATATATAGGAAGCCAATTTCTAGAAATGCACTGTTCCATGTGAATAGCAATCACCCTCAACAAGCATTTAAAGCCATAGCCAAATGTCAGTTCAAGAGAGTTAAAAGGAACTGCTTGAATGAAGATTGCAATTCGCAAGAAGCACTGACATTGGAACTCCAGCTAAAAGAGCAAGGTTTCCCTAAAAAGATCATTAAAAATGCCAAACACCAAGTATTACACATGAAAAGAGAGGAACTCATTCAGAATAACAAAAGAGGTACACACCACAAGAAAAGAAGAAAAACAATTACAGATAAAATACAATTCACCTCACAATATTCTAGTGAATACAGGCAGATCTGTAATATAATTCACAAAAACATCCCATTGCGCACTGCAGATGAAAATCTGAGAAAAATAATTTATAAGGGATGTACTTTTTACTACCGAAAAGGCAGGACTATAGGCAATATAGTCTCACCAACTGTACCACAAGTCAACATTGATCCTCTTGGTTGGAAGTGAAAGGTACCTACAAATGCAGTTACCAACACTGCATGGCATGTAAATATGTGATAACTGGTAGTTCCTTTTGCACAAAAGTGACAGGGGAAACTATAGAAATTAAGACTTGCATGAATTGTAGAACTAAAAATGTTATCTATCTAATCACGTGTGATGAGTGCCACCTAGAGTAAAACCTAGAGTAGAGTAAAACCACACAAGAGGCTAGGGTGAGGATCAGAGAACACATCAACAATATCACATCGGTACACACTGACAACCCCAACTCTAGATGAAAGAAAGAAGACAGATTCATTCAAATAGCCCAACACTTCATTGATTGCCATGATAGGAGTACACATTGTCTGTCTTGGCATATCATAGAGAATGTGACGAAAAACGCTAAAGAAGGGAACATAGAGGAATTTCTGAGTAAACGGGAGATATACTGGATATTCTGGCTAAGAACCAGAATCCCACAGGGACTAAATAGCAGATATGATCTTATAAATTATTTGATATGGTATGTCACTTTGGCTATTGACATTATTGTTCCTCTGCCGGTGATAAGCCATTTATCATGTGGCTCTCCCCTTCTTACACTTTTACCCTCTATTATCCTCTTTCAATACAATTAATTTTAAATTTAGTACATGTAACACAGCCGTAACTATTAGATGTGTCCAGAGATATGCATGGATACTTTGTTACCATTTAATGCATATTCTATGGTTTAAATTGCCACTATTAATATCGTTGGTCGATAGAGTCAACTTTGGATTAGTTTGCTCCCTCCCCTTTAACTCTTGATATCAGCATACCACAAAATGAATTAAAATAATGTCAGATGTCACATAGTGTTAAGCTTTATACTGAATTTATATCTAATTTGTTGTGCTATTTCAAGTAAACATAAACAATGTATTTGTGAGATGTTTAACTGTACAGGGGAAATGACAATGTGGCGATGTTATGGTTTATTCTTTATTTATTGTTTTCTGCTATTTATGATAGGTTTAGCTATGTATTAGCGTACTGGATATTCTTGAGGTTTTATGTTGGACCAAGCTCCATAGTGTTACATATTGTACACATTGTATCCACTCAATAATATGGCTACAAGAGAATTCTACAAACCCTACAGGTGCACTTAATTGTTTTTAATTAGACATGGATATTTAAGCTGAGAGGAAGTAAAGGAGAATCAGGTCTATGATTACGGCTCAAGGATCTGAAACGCGTCAGACCAGTATCCAGAGCTATCTGTTCGTTTTTTCCAGTATGCTTCTGCTTTTAACAAGATGAAAATAAAGTTGTTTTGATTTTACTGCAACGTATAGGGATATCATTCCTTGCTGCAGTTTCACTACTTACCTTTCTGTTTACCGGGAATAAGAAGGGAGATTACCACTCAGATGAGTGTTTTGTGACCTCATCATAGTGGGGCTGAAGACTGAGAGTGCGACAGCTATTCGGCACAATAGCAAAGACACCACAGGGAACGCCAGGAGTAACCGCTACAAGGTTCAAGTGCTGTAAGATTATACTACCTGCACAGAGGAAAGCAACCGGATTGCTGGGGGAGTCCCCCCCTTCGAGCGGGGTGGTACCACTTTATCCTCTTCTGTACCCTCAATACTGGGACAGCCCTTTTCTTTTGGGAATTTAGGAATACTTTACCTGTTTTGCACTTATCTGCATTCAATTGTCGGCTCACCACTACTTATCTCCCTCCAATACTCTTGACTCCACTGTTTTTAGGGTTATTATCCCTTTCTCTTCTGTTTTGTCATCCTAACTTTTAATCCTACTCTTAGATTGGACTATTACCAATTCTTTCCTAACCATCTTTTTTTTTTTATACCATTTTTCTTTTTATTAAGGTACTATAATCATACATCATATGTCAATAAAAAACCAAAATAGTACAAACAAAATTATGCAAAACAGATTGATATTTACTACATATCAGACACTGCACTTATAATGTCCTCCCTGAATAGGGCAATATCTCCTTTCTGAACTGATGTAAGCTCCCTATTCATTTATTTGAATTTATGTATACATCTGTACCTTATATAAAACTGAAATTTAAACCTTTAGACAACGTGGCTAATTAGCTGCTATATGATAATAGTCATCTGAAATATATTCTAGCCCTTTTTAATGAATTAGAGTGATAATCTGTAATAACACCTTAATTATTGTGAATATCTCCTGATACCTCTTACAAAATATATCAAATAATGAGCAAAATACATAAGCTATATGCCAAACCATGAATATTAAATTATTATATAATGTTTCTGTATAGTGCTTTATAGACATCAATAGTGGAGACATTCCTTTAATCCTATGGTTGTTCATACAATGCTAAGCACTATTAGCCACATCTGTATTAATAGCAGACCAGAGCCGCTTAATATTACAAGATAAGAGAACCTTTCATATGTAAATTATATAGGCTACCAGTTTTATCAATCTATTAGGGATATAATTATACCTAAAGCTAAACTTAATATCTAAATGAGCCAACACATAATTTTATAGAAAACCAATATTCAAGATGGAGTAGTCCTGGTTACTGTAATGTCAGCATAAGAACACACATAACCCTAGTAGGTCAACAGAGGGTTGGGTCAATGCTTCATATGACTGTTCAAACTTATTATGATGAATGCAAGGGATTCTTATTATTGTCCAGATCATTCTGATGCTTACCGTCAGCACTGTTAAGTCCAAAAAGATATACTTGGGATACTATATTCCCTTTCCAGGTCCACTGGGATGGATCTAATAAAATGGGCATATCCCTGAACACAAGCTGCCCTCAAACAGGTGATCATCCAATGCCTTTTCTCCGGAATGGCACTACTGCGAGACCATCAAGCGTAGCTTCTTTGACTGCATACTGGTCCCTCCACACCTGTAGTGTAGCAATGAGGCCAATCTGGCTCCTCGGCTGTAAATCCCTCTTCTCCTTTTGCGATCTGCTTTACTCAGCTGATTTCAGCACCCGGTCACGGGAGCCGGCCGCTCCCCCCCCGACCTAGGAACCGAGATGGGAGATGTGCACTTGTCTCTGCAATGAGGATCAGCCTAGGTTCAGAGAGTCCACAGTCCCAGTTTCTGAAAGCCCCGGCATACTGTGTGCATCCATGGGAGGAAACCTTTACTGCATCCAAATCCACCCCAGCTGCTAATGTTTCCGTAAAAGTGAGCCCTGGGTTCGGTGGTATAGGACTTTGTAGCTGCGATGCGTGTGCTCCTAGGGCAGGCCCGGGGTCCATCTGCATGCTCTGGCCTACACTCTGCGCAGTATGAATGAGGTCTAACATGCATTCGTCAATTTTAGATTCTAGCTTCTGTAACATAGCCCATATTGTCTCCCTTTTCTTCTCCATGCCGGGTGATCGTTCGTCTGCTGTAGCTATCAGACTAGTAGGGGCTAAGGAACTTGGTTCTCACGAAGGGAAAGCTTCATTTGTGGCACTAGGCCACCACCTTAGATTATGATGATCCGGGGTTAGGCTTATCAAACAAAAACTCTTACATTTCTGGTATCAATCTCCTCAGGGTACCTTCCCCTGTCGAGTGGTCAAGTGTGTTCTGCCCAGGACTACATAAATATAGCTAAAATCAGCTGGGTAGTGAAGGTCTTGTTAAGAGCTCTAGAAAAAGCAACCAAGCATGGCCACCGCCCGGACACGCCCACCCCAACCATCTTTTTACATACAGACAGAATCCTTAGACAAACGTTTTCTTAGTTTATTTACAGATATGGACATTCTGTTTTAAAAGTAATTTCTATTATAAATTAACATTGATGGTTGTAATTTAACCCTTTTACCATGCGTGATGACATGGGGTCATCATCCACATAATGCTTTCAGTAATTGTAGCCCCCCCCTGCATGCTGGGGCTGCTTTCAGGGCTAATTGTATCCCCGCCCCCCCTGCATGCTTACCAGGGTCTACAAGGTGATCAAGTGGCCTTGCCGGGGGAATCCTTTGATGCCGGTGACAACACCACATATCTAAAAGACCTAGAGACCCCCATGGCCCATTAGTTTAATGCCCAGAAGCCCCTCTCTAAAGTAAAGCCTTTATGTAAGATTTAATAGCCAGGTAATTACTGTGCATTTTTTTGAGCAGAGGCTCATGGTAGCCCAATATATATATATATATATATATATATATATATATATATATATATACATATATACTGTATATACACACATCAAGTGGCCCAAATTTATATGAAAATAACCCATTTTTCTTTTCATTATAGAGTTTAGTTTAGAACCTTGTTTATTAAAAATTCATTATCTATTAAAATTTTAATTTAAAAAATCCCTATATTTCACATATTTTGTTGTATAGTTCTTACAAGTCATGATATATTTATAAAATAACATTGTAGTTGACATGAATCTGTTGGCTCTACTGAAAAAATGACCTTCAGTGGGGATTAAATGTGACCAGCATGTAAAAATTTCAAAACAGTTCAGCACAGGGGTCGAAATGGCACAGTAGATAAGGGGTTAACCATGTACCAGATTCATGGTTTCAAAAATGTGATTTGAGCTATGTTTGTTAGCTTTTCATTAAACCAGGAAATAATTCTGTTTATTTATATGTAAAATAAGGATGCACCAAAAAATGGCTTTTTAAGAGATTAGGGGGCCAATTTATCATTTGTCTGGTGGACATGATACGCTGTAGCGATCATGTCCGCCAGACATCGATAAATGCTAACAGCATACGCTGTTGGCATTTATCATTGCACAAGCAATTCTTGTGAACTGCTTGTGCAATGCAGCCCCCTGCATATCAGTGGCCAAGCGGCCGCAAGCAGGGGTGTCAATCAACCCGATCGTATGCGATCGGGCAGATTGATGTCCACAGCCCCAGAGGGGGCTGACGAGTTAAGGATCAGCGGTCTTAAGACTCGCAAGGAAACAGGGGTATTTGGCCCCATTCGGGCCATGATAAATCGGCCCCAAAGACTGCACAGTTGAAATGATCAAGCACAAATCTGCTGTTTTCAGAAGTATTTGAAAAGTTAGTGCTAAAAAAAAAATCGGAAAACTAGATCTGGATGGATCATATCATTTTTTATGAAATCAGTAGAGAATTTGTGCACACTTTTGAAGATATGTTCTGTTTGGAAAATACTGTTGAAGTTTTCTTCAGCTTCTGTTTTGTTTGAGGATTTGAATTGGACACACTTAATGAGTAAATAAATTAAAACCTTGGGGCGTTTCTGGTCCCTGCTCACTCATAGATAATGTAAAATAATGAGAAAAGAGAAACGTTTCTGGCTTAGTTTATTTTAATCAAACACCTGAAATGCGGCATCTTGGCTGAATCTAACTGACAATGTCTTCACTAATTAGTTAACATCATAAGTTATGTTTTGTTTAAAATATGCTGACTGCAAAGCAAGTTTATGAAACATAAAAATATTAAGATTTTATAAAATATTTTTTCCAGATTTATTAAAGTGCATGTTCTAAATGTTACAAAATACTATGAAAATGCAGTGATCTGAATGTGGAAAAAATATCCATGTTAAAGGACCAGTAACTACAGTAGATTTGCAAAATAAAAAAAAGAATGATAAAAAGACAATTCAATAGCACTTAGGGGCCGATTTACCATTTGTCTGGCGGACATGATCCGCTGTAGTGATCATGTCCACCAGACATTGATAAATGCTGACAGAATACCCTGTCGGCATTTATCATTGCACAAGTAGTTCTGGTGAACTGCTTGTGCAATGCCGCCCCTGCATATTCGCAGCCAAACGGCCGCTAGCAGGGGTTGTCAACCAACACGATCGTATGAGATCGGGCGGATTGATGTCCGCAGTATCAGAGGCAGCGGACGAATTAAGGAGCAGCGGTCTTAAGCCTGAAGGCTCGCACGGAAACAGGGGTATTTGGCACTATTCATGCCATGATAAATCGGCCCCTTAGTCTGAACTTCAAATAAGTAGTATATTTTTTTCTGAAAATGTCAAAGTTATATCTATTTCCACTCCTCCTGTATCATGTGACAGCCATCAGCCAATCACAAATGCATATACGTATATATTCTGTAAATTTTTGCACATGCTCAGTAGGAGCTGGTGACTCAAAAAGTGTAAATATAAAAAGGCTGTGCACATTTTGTCAATGGATGTAAATGGGAAAGTTATTTCAAATTGCATGCTCTATCTGAATCATCAGAGTTTAATTTTGACTTGAGTGTCCTTTTAACCTACTTTAGAAGCTGATCAAGAATTGCTCCAATAACCTATATTCTGTCAGCGGCAGTTGGCTTCTCCACTCATTTGAAAGTTAAATAACATACTGTGGCACAGGCCCTGATTGGCCATTGTTTAATTGAGAAAGAGTAAAGCAACGGACAGTGCTAACCTCAGTTTTAAAACCTATTCTCTTTTTATATATTATATATATGAGTAGAAAATTTAAATTATTTTTGTATGAGTGATTTAAAAATTATTTTATTCCTCAACAAAAGATAATAATCTCTCCATGTGGTCAGTTTTGATTGTCTCCAGTTCAATTTATCAGAATTTTCAGCCAAAGATTTTGTATGCAAGCTCTGGTGATTTGTGACTTTATTTTCTAAGCTATTTCAATCCAAAGCAAAAGTGAAACATCCCAGCCAATTGATTTATTATGGAAAAACATGGCCTAATGTGGTTGATTGCAATTTTTTTCACTTAATCAATAATGAGCTTAATTCTAACCTTTCCAAAATTGTTGATCAATAATGAAAAAATATTTGATCTCCATTTCTCCACAATGGTACTTTTAACTATCGATAATGGCTGTCGATCACCAAAAAACAAACTGATACACACAAAAAATCAGTTTATAACTGACCAGGTAACTCATCATCATTCTTATGGTCTTGCATTCTCTCCTCTTTATCTCTGCAGGTCACTAGTGATGTCGCGAACCTAAAATTTTGCGTTCGCGAACAGTGAACGCGAACATCCGCAAATGTTCGTGAACGGGCGAACCGCCATAGACTTCTATAGGCAGGCGAACTTTAAAACCCACAGGGACTCTTTCTGGCCACAATAGTGATGGAAAAGTTGTTTCAAGGGGACTAACACCTGGACTGTGGCATGCCGGAGGGGGATCCATGGCAAAATTCCCATGGAAAATTACATAGTTGATGCAGAGTCTGGTTTTAAGCCATAAAGGGCATAAATCACCTAACATTCCTAAATTGTTTGGAATAACGTGCTTTAAAACATCAGGTATCGATCAGGTAGTGTAAGGGTTACGCCCGCTTCACAGTGACAGACCAAACTCCCCGTTTAAAGGGACAGTCTACACCAGAATTTTTATTGTTTTAAAAGATAGATAATCCCTTTATTACCCATTTCCCAGTTTTGCATAACTAACACATTTATAATAATATACTTTTAACCTCTGATTATCTTGTATCTAAGCCTCTGCAAACTGCCCCTTTTTTCAGTTCTTTTGACAGACTTGCAGTCTAGCCAATCAGTGCCTGCTCCCAGATAACTTCTTGTGCACGAGCACAGTGTTATCGATTTAAAATACATGAACTAACACCCTCTAGTGGTGAAAAACTGTTAAAATGCAATCTGAAAGAGGTGGGCTTCAAGGTCTAAGAAATTAGCATATGAACCTCCTAGGTTAAGCATTCAACTAAGAATACCAAGAGAACAAAGCAAAATTGGTGATAAAAGTAAATTGGAAAATTGTTTAAAATTACATGCTCTATCTGAATCATGAAAGTTTATTTTGGCCTAGACTGTCCCTTTAACGCACCGCAAACAACCGCAAACAGTCCATTTGCACAACCGCAAACTCCCCATTTTCACAAGGTTGGATACCAAGCTAGCCATGTCCCGTTCCTTGTCCTCACTGATGTCATTGAAGGTCTCTTCCTCCACCCAGCCACGTACAACACCAAGGCCCCCGAAAGGTGACAACAAGCCCCCTGGGATGCCTGCTGTGTTTGGTCTTCCACCTCCTCAAAGCTACCTTCCTCCTCTGACTCCTCTTCTTCAGACTCCTCTCTCTGCGTTGCCTCTCTCTGCGTTATTATAAGGTGTGTTAATTAGTACTAGTCCTATCAGTTTAATCCCTGTTACGTCCCCTATCAGGGGATGTGTATATGGCATGGATTTTAGGAACCGGGAGATGGAAAAAGATGCTTGGACGGTCCTCCTACTTCAAATTTGGGGCACTGCTCATGCAATCTACTGTGCCACCACATATGAGTGGTGTGTTAAGTAGTACTATTCTGATCAGTTTAATCCCTGTTACGTCCCCTATCAGGAGACGTGTATATGGCATGGATATGTATATGGCATGGCCGAAACACAAGTGGCTGTCAGATAACAGTCCAGCCACGAGATAGATTTGATAGATAGATAGATACATAGATTAGATAGATAGATCAATAGATGCAATAGATACATTTGATAGATACGATAGATAGATAGATAGAAAGATGATAGATAGATTTGATAGACAAATAGAGTGATTTGATAGATAGATAATTTCCCAGACAGAGAATTACAAGACGTGCGGTGTTGGACCCATGGTAAGGTTCCCAGAGGCAGTTGCGGTGCCCGAGGCTCTGATTAGAACAGAGCACTCTGGAACGTATCTGCCCTCGGCCAAAATCGGAACATTCTTTATCTTTCTGTCTGTCGGCCAAATGTCCTTCTGCATTTTGTCAGAGCACAGCGTGCAATCTACTGTGCCACCAGATATGAGTGGTGTGTTAAGTAGTACTATTCTGATCAGTTTATTCCCTGTTACGTCCCCTATCAGGGGATGTGTTTATGGCATGGATTTTAGGAACCAGGAGATGGAAAAAGATGCTTGGTCGGTCCTCCTACTTCAAATTTGGGGCTCTGCGCGTGCAATCTACTGTGCCACCAGATATGAGTGGTGTTTTAAGTTGTACTATTCTGATCAGTTTAATCCCTGTTACGTCCCCTATCAGGGGACGTGTATATGGCATGGATATGTATATGGCATGGCTGAAACACAAGTGGCTGTCAGATAACAGTCCGGCCACGAGATAGATTTGATAGATAGATACATAGATTAGATAGATAGATCAATAGATGCAATAGATACATTTGATAGATACGATAGATAGATTTGATAGATAAATAGATATATTTGATAGATAAATAGATATATTTGATAGATAGATAATTCTGTAAGCCTGTAAGCCTGGGTACTTATGCACAAAGCGTTGTACGATCAGATTACACACATGTGCCATGCATGGCACGTGTCAACTTGCCCAATTTCAATGCCGCCACCAAATTACTTCCGTTGTCAGAAACCACTTTGCCGATCTCCAGTTGGTGCGGAGTCAGCCACTGATCCACCTGTGCTTTCAGGGCAGACAGAAGTGCTGGTCCGGTGTGACTCTCTGCTTTCAGGCAAGTCAACCCAAAGACGGCGTGACACTGCCGTATCCGGGATGTGGAATAGTACCTGGGGAGCTGGGGGGGTGCCGTTGATATGGAGCAAGACGCAGCAGCAGAAGAGGACTCAGCCGAAGAGGATGGAGTAGGAGGAGTAGAGGAGGTGGCAGCAGGCCTGCCTGCAAGTCGTGGCAGTGTCATCAACTCCTCTGCAGAGCCACGCATTCCATGCTTGGCAGCCGTCAGCAGGTTTACCCAATGCACAGTGTAGGTGATATACCTGCCCTGACCATGCTTTGCAGACCAGGTGTCAGTGGTCAGATGGACCCTTGCCCCAACACTGTGTGCCAGACATGCCAT
The DNA here is from genome assembly GCF_027579735.1 of Bombina bombina. Taxonomy (NCBI): domain Eukaryota; kingdom Metazoa; phylum Chordata; class Amphibia; order Anura; family Bombinatoridae; genus Bombina; species Bombina bombina. The sequence continues at coordinate 434,196,846 of NC_069501.1, read as the reverse complement.
TACTTCCTTTCGCACAATCGAGTACAGGTTGGGGATTGCCTTTTGTGCAAAGAAATTTCGGCCGGGTACCTTCCACTGCGGTGTCCCAATAGCTACAAATTTTTTGAATGCCTCAGACTCCACCAGCTTGTATGGTAAAAGCTGGCGGACTAAGAGTTCAGACAAGCCAGCTGTCAGACGCCAGGCAAGGGGGTGACTTTGTGACATTGGCTTCTTACGCTCAAACATGTCCTTGACAGACTGTGGGAAGATGAGCAGGAACTGCTCAGGAAGAGAGACAGAGTGGTGGATTGTTGAGAGGGGGCAAGGAGGACAGCAGTGGTTGACGTGGCTGAAGATGCTGGACCAGGAGGAGGATGGCGGCTTTGAGTTTGTGTGCTGCTTGTACTCATGTGTCGATCCCATAGGCGTTTGTGATGTGCCTTCGCAAAGCAGTTGTACCTAGGTGGGTGTTGCACTTCCCACGACTCAGTTTCTTTTGGCACAGGTTGCAAATGGCATCGCTGTTGTCAGAGGCAGACACACAAAAAAAATGCCACACTGCTGAGCTCTGCGATGACGGCATTCTGGTGGTGGCAACAGCATACGTTGATTGGCGTGCTGTCTGGCTGACCCCGGGTGACGATGCATGCTGTCTGACTGTGCCACTAGCTCCTTGCGACAACCTCCCCCTGCTTCCAACTCTTCTCCTCCTTCTCCTCTCTGTCTCCCCATCTGAACTTTCCCCTCTTCTTCTTTTCTTCTAGCGGGCACCCACGTGACATCCACGGACGCATCGTCATCATCAACTGCTTCACTTGTATCTGAAAAATCAACAAAGGAAGCAGCAGCGGGTACAACATCATCATCATCACACCGTACGTCCATGTCTGTAATGCTGCCTGACTGAGACATATCACTGTTATCTACATCCTCTGTCAATGATGGTTGTGCATCACTCATTTCTTCCAACTGATGTGTAAATAACTCCTCTGACAGATCAAGTGAAGCGGCTGTGGTGCTAGTGTTGGTGGTGGCAGCAGGCGGGCGAGCGGTAACTTGAGAGGTGCCCGAAGATAAGCTGGAAGAGGATGGTGCGTCAAGGTTTGGAGCGGAAGATATAGAAGATTGGGTGTCCTGTGTTAAAAAGTCAACTATGTCCTCAGAACTTTTCGAGTTCATGGTACGTTGCCTCTGAACACTGGGCATTATTCTAGGGCCAAAGGGAATCACAGCACCACAACCACGATGGCACCTGCGGGGTGGCTTGCCTCTGCCTGTCATTTTTTTTTAAATGTACACTTACACTACTATTAAACAAGATATGAGTGGTGCCACTGGGCAAGTGGGCACAGTATACGCTGTGAGCCTGACACAAAAAAGCAGACTGATGTTTCACAGTCCAAAAAGTTTTTTTTTTTTTTTAAATGTACACTTACACTACTATTAAACAAGATATGAGTGGTGGCACTGGGCAAGTGGGCACAGTATACGCTGTGAGCCTGACACAAAAAAAGCAGACTGATGTTTCACAGTCCAAAAAGTTTTTTTTTTTTATTAAATGTACACTTACACTACTATTAAACAAGATATGAGTGGTGACACTGGGCAAGTGGGCACAGTATACGCTGTGAGCCTGGCACACAAGCTGGCAGGCAGGCAACTGCAATTAGATTACACAAGCAGACTGATGTTTCACAGTTAAAAAAGTTTTTTTTTTTTAAATTTACACTACTGTTACAACAGATATGAGTGGTGGCACTGGGCAAGTGGGCACAGTATACGCTGTGAGCCTGGCACACACGCTGGCAGGCAGGCAACTGCAATTAGATTACACTAGCAGACTGATGTTTCACAGTCAAAAAAGTTTTTTTTTTTTAAATTTACACTACTGTTACAACAGATATGAGTGGTGTCACTGGGCAAGTGGGCCTGGCACACACGCTGGCAGGCAGGCAGGCAACTGCAATTAGATTACACAAGCAGACTGATGTTTCACAGTCAAAAAAGTTTTTTTTTTTAATTTACACTACTGTTACACCAGATATGAGTGGTGGCACTGGGCAAGTGGGCCTGGCACACACTGGCAGTCAGGCAACTGCAATTAGATTACACTAGCAGACTGATGTTTCACAGTCAAAAAAGGTTGTTTTTTTAATTTACACTACTGTTACACCAGATATGAGTGGTGGCACTGGGCAAGTGGGCCTGGCATACACGCTGGCAGGCAGGCAACTGCAATTAGATTACACAAGCAGACTGATGTTTCAGTCAAAAAAGTTTTTGTTTTTTTTAAATTTACACTACTGTTACACCAGATATGAGTGGTGGCACTGGGCAAGTGGGCACAGTATACGCTGTGAGCCTGGCACACACGCTGGCAGGCAGGCAACTGAAATTAGATTACACTAGCAGACTGATGTATCACAGTCAAAAAGTTTTTTTTTTTAAATTTACAATACTGTTACAACAGATATGAGTGGTGGCACTGGGCAAGTGGGCCTGGCACACATGCTGGCAGGCAGGAAACTGCAATTAGATTACACAAGCAGACTGATGTTTCACAGTCAAAAAAGTTTTTTTTTTAAATTTACACTACTGTTACACCAGATATGAGTGGTGGCACTGGGCAAGTGGGCCTGGCACACACGCTGGCAGGCAGGCAACTGCAATTAGATTACACTAGCAGACTGATGTTTCACAGTCAAAAAAGTTTTTTTTTTTTTTATTTAAACTACTGTTACACCAGATATGAGTGTTGGCACTGGGCAAGTGGCTTGGCAGGCAGGCAACTGCAATTAGATTACACAGGGAAAAAAAAAAACAGACTGATGTTCTAGCCCTAAAAAGGACTTTTTGGGGTGCTGTCCTTGCAGCAGAGATCCTCTCTCTAAGAATACAGCTTCCGAATGAATCTAAAATGGCTGCTGTCCAGGAGCTGGGAGGGTCTGGGAGGGAGGGTCTGCTGCTGATTGGCTGGAATATGTCTGCAGACTGTGAGATACAGGGTCAAAGTTTACTCAATGATGACGAATAGGGGGCGGATCGCACATCGCATATGTTCGCCCGCCGTTGCGAACGCGAACAAGCTATGTTCGCCTGGAACTATTCGCCGGCGAACAATTCGTGACATCACTACATGTCACAACTGTCTATATCTTGTAGATATTTTTCTAACTGATTTTACATTTAACTGATGGTGATAATGTGTTCAGTATCATTTTTTAATTTGGGGTAATTTAATTGTGTCCAAGCATACACTGATCAGTGGCCAATATCATTATCATTTATCTGATGTGTGCTATTGGTCGATCTTTGGATTTAAGTTTTATGAAGTGCCTTTGGTTGTTGAATATGATGTGTCCATTGAGTGTTTGTCAATACCTATTATTATTATTTGCACTGTGTTTGTTCCAATGTTGACAAAAATGTGACCTTTGCCCTGGCCAGAAATACAATGAATGAGACAGTAGTTAGACCTCCCAACCCATGAAAATCCTGGAGGATCCAGGATGGCTAGGAGTTCTATGTTCATATCTGGTCAGCCAATGACAAGAGAGATAAGTGAATAACCACAGCTAGTTTCCAATACTCCATTGCTAATCTTAAATGGACAGGCAAGTCCAAAAAAAACTTTCATGATTCAAATAGGGCATGTAATTCATGTAATTTTAAACAACTTTCCAATTTACATGAATCACCAATTTTGCTTTGTTCTCTTTGTATTCTTAGTTGAAAGCCAAACCTAGGAGGTTCATATGCTAATTTCTTAGACCTTGAAAGCCGCCTCTAAGCTAAATGCATTTTGACAGTTTTTCACTACTAGAGGGCGTTAGTTCATGTGTTTCATATAGATAACATTGAGCTCATGCACGTGAATTTACCGACGAGTGAGCACTGATATGCTAAAATGCAATGCTTTACAAATTGGTTAGCTAAAGAAACTAACCACAAAAAGATACTTTGTAAGCACTCAAAAGACCCCCATTGATATGAAATTGAAAAAGAATCACATAAATTAAAATATAAATCTTTATTAGAAATATTTAAAATCTGGGTAAGTTAAAACTAAAATGCTGGTCTGAAATTCCCAGTGCAAAGACTGGATATTGTACACTAGAACCTCTTGTATAATAGTGTCTAATGGCAAATAAGAGAACACTGGCTGGAATTAAACCTATATACCCACTATAAAAATGCAATGCTAAAATGCAAGTCAGTCAAAAGAACTGAAATAAGGGGGCAGTCTGTAGAGGCTTAGATACAAGGTAATCACAGAGGTAAAATGTGTATTATTATAACTGTGTTGGTTGTGCAAAACTGGGAAATGGGTAATTAAGGGATTATCTATCTTTTAAAACAACAACAATTCTGGTGTTGACTGCCCCTTTAAGCCAACCTAGGTATGCTTTTCAACAACGCAATTTTCATAATAGAAGTAAATTGGAACATGCTCTATTTAAACCATGAATGTTTGCTTTTGAGATGCATGTTCCTTTAATTAAAAAAAAAGACAGTGAGAACACCATGCTAAGATTTAGAAATCTCTCAAGAGGCTGAGGTGTTGAAAAAGGAAAATCCCTATAACCCTTAAAAAAGTTTCTTGAAAAGCATTTTCTCATGGAAAAGAACTGTAATTTTATTTCCATGTATGATAGAGGGGAGTTAACAAGCCACACAGATTATCCTAGGGTTTTCTTATAGATGGAATGAAGACCATGTAATGGAGAATTGTAAAATCACACAAGTGCATTGCATAGTATGGAAACTGAGACCCCTGCCTCAGACTTCAGACTTCAGAATTTAAAATGTAAAACATGCTCTTCTAAATAAAAGAAGATGTATGTTACTTTAATAGTATTCTTAAAAAAAAAGTTTTATTTAATTACATTAGGAGGCAATAACCAGTGGTAAAATCCTGTTTTCTTTATTCCTGGTAAGTAGATAGCACCTCTATGTAAGGCTGAGTAAAGATATAAAACAGACATTATTACAAACAAACATTTGGGAACTTGCAGAATATATAAAGGTTTATGATACCATCAATAATCAATATTGTAATTGTTCTGTGATCAGACTTTACTTCCTTCTGCTCAATATCCTTGTCAGGATGAAAACAAAGGTTAAGGAATGATAGAAAAATCACACCAATGTGAAATATAAACTGGTCCAAAACCACCACTATGAAAATGACACTGGGGTCTATTGTGTAACAGGCAACATTTGAGTCCCCATGTTGTCTGACTTCAGTTAAACTTGGCTGCCCTGTTTTAATAGGACAGTAAAGTAAAAGTGAAGCTTTTTGTGATTCATTTAGAGTATGTAGTTTTTTTTTTTATTGAGGTTAAGATCACAATACAACATGGATGTAATACATCAGCAAAAATGCATAGATACCAGAAAAAAATATTAACAATATACACATCATGAAAAAACATATTGTTGCATCACAGAAACAAAATAGAAAGAAAAGAAATAGTCTCAACCTCATTTTTTCTATTTTTTCCCTAGCTTCGGGATATTCATATCAAAGCATAATGATATAGTGCTTATTCTTTTTTCACAAGATACTAATGTAAATTAGACTTTCAAATGCAACATATACCTTGATTTACATCCTTTTGTCATACTATAAATTAACAGCCAAAATAATAGTTACATTTTACCCTTTACTTCCCTTTCCGTCTTAAATCAATTCATATGAAAATCAGCCAACCTACCATACCTAATCCACTAAGGGAGGGATGGCCTAACCACCCCAACAGTACTAGGCATAATAACATCAAACACAACATATAACCATCAAAAGAGGAGAAAAAAAAAAAAAAAAAACACGAGAAAAAGAGGGAGGGGAGGGGGCCGAGAGATGAGCAAGGGAGACTACCATAGTCCCAGGAGTACCAGTTCTGAGTTCCTAAATGGGTATATCAAATGTTCTCTTTCATTCAACGGAAATATTTTAATGAAAGTTGTCCATTTTTTGAAGAAACCTTCAATGTCATTCTCTTCTTCTATGTTGGTATCTCTTTGCTCTATCATATATATTTTTTTAGGCAGTTTTTAAGCTCATTTATACTGGGGCTTGCCCTTCCTTTCCATTTTTTGAAAATTAAATATCTTGCAGGTAGAATAATCATATTAACTATTTTATTATGCTTCCAGAGATCTTTCGTTGCTTCCCATAGAAGGATTACAGAGACTATGTCCAACCTCAGAGGAGAGATTTTTAAAACTTGATTAATCCAGTATTCTATTTTAGCCCAAAATTTTTTAATCTTAGGGCATTCCCAGATCATATGAATAAGGTGTGCCGATGGAAATGAACACTTTGGGCATATACAAAAATTAATATTCCCACATCTTGTCCCTTTTTTGGGGGTATAGTAGGTCCTATACAGTAACTTAATATGGGATTCTCTCCATGTGGCCGATAGAGTAATTTGTGATACTTTTGAAATAGAAGCCTGGATTTTATTTAGATTTATGGGATGTTGGGTTATCATAGAATCCCATACAACTGTTAAGTTTCCTAAATTCATCTCCCCTTTGTTAGATATTAATAATTGATAGCATGGTGAGATTGACATAAACCCATTTTTAGCTAACACCAGCCAATTCTCCAACTTCCCCCAGGACCAGTTCCAACCAGATTCATTTGTCATCTTAGTTATGAAATGTCTAATTTGTAAGTATGCAAAAAATTCTTTATTACTAAGACTGAATTCTCTTTTTAAACTCTCAAATGTTTTAATACAATGGCCATTCCAGTCTATCATCTGAGAGACATTATTCAAACCTAATGTATGCCATTTTTGGAAAGGTGCCGATTGTAGTCCCGCTTGGAATTTAGGGTTCCCTTTAATTGGCATATAATTGGAGACATTTCCTTTGATGGATAGTAACCTACATATCTTCCTCCATGCCTGTAGTGGATAGATTAATGTGTTGAATATTTTAATTTCCTGGGGGACTGTTTTAGGATTGCAGTGTATTAAAGCTGTGGGAAGGTATGGTAGACTTACATTTTTTTCAAGTTCATTGTTTGTTACATAATCTTTATTTAGAATCCAATCTACAACTATTCGGGCCAATGAGGCCATTTTGTAAAATTGTATATCTGGCAATGCAAGCCCACCATACTTCCTGGGGAGTGAAAGTTTCATTAACAAAATTCTTGGTTTTTTATTCTGCCATATAAAAAATTCTCATCATACTATTAATTTTTTCGATATCCTTCCTTTTAAGAATTATTGGAGTGTTCTGTAAAATGAATAATAACTTTGGAAGCAAGATCATTTTAAATGCGGCAATACAACCTGAGATCGAGAGTGGGAAATTTTGCCATAATTTTAAACTCGCCTCAATCTCTCTCAGTACTGGTTTTACATTAAGATCATAGCATTTATCTAGGTCGGAAGTGATCATTATCCCCAAATATCTAAATGATTCTGAGACTCTAAAAGGAATTTCTATTGAGGAGTCTGGGTTTTTTCTAATCCATAATAATTCAGATTTTAACACATTGATCCTATAACCCGAGAAGGATCCAAATTGTTCTATAATTGAAACAAGTATAGGTATATTATTTTGCGTATTAGAGATCTAAAGCAGGATGTCATCTGCGTATAACGCAATTTTAAGCTCTGCTCTACCTATTCTGATTCCTTCTATTTGTGTTCTTATCGCTATTGCCAGCGGTTCAATTGAAATATTGAAGAGGAGAGGAGAGAGGGGGCATCCCTGGCGCGTTCCCCTTTCCAGTATTATATCAGAAGATAATGTATTATTGACAATTAACCTGGTGAATGATTTTTTATATAGGTTCTCCACAAATTTAGGGAAGTGCCCCATGAAGCCAAACTTGTGGAGAGACGAGAGCAGGTGATCCTGATGGATTGAATCAAATGCTTTTTCTGCATCAATTGAAACAATTGCTAGATCTGGGGAGTCCCCCTCTCTCCTCTGCCCCGCCAACTCAGTAGATTTAAAATAGTCTATAGTGACTAATACTTCCCTAATTTTTGCTGTTAAATTTCGTTTCTGCAAAAATCCTGCTTGGTCTTTATGTATTATTTCCGGGAGTACCAGTTGCAGTCTTTTGGTTAAAATAGAGGTCAGGATCTTGTAATCAGAATTTAATAGTGCTATGGGCCTATAAGATTCCTTTTATGTCGGATCCTTCCCGGGTTTAAGAATCAAAAAGGTGTGGGATGCACAGAATTGAGGCGAGACTACCTTTCCATTGATAAACATGTGGTTAAAAAGTTATCTTAACGGTGAAACAACGAGTGGTACAAGAATTTTATAAAATTCATTTGGTAATGCATCCGGACCAGGAGCCTTGTTTGATGGAAGATCCTGAATAATCTTTAGAATTTCTTCCTGTGAAATTGGGGAGTTAACCATTAACATTTTTTCACCGTCAAGTACAGGGTGGGTAATTTTGCTCCAGAATTCATCTGATTTAGTTTTATCTGAATCCCTTAGAGAGTAGATCTCTGTGAAGTATTCTGAGAAAATGTTAGAGATATCATCTACATTTGTATGAGTTTTCTTCTTATGCAGAAGCTTATCTATTAGTGGAGATCTTTTTTCTCTTTTCATCAAATTGGCCAATAACTTTCCAGCTTTATTGCCATAGCGATAAAGTCTTGCCTGAAGTTTAAGCTCCTTTTGAGTCTCTCTATAGGTTAGAAATGAGTCTCTTTCATTTTTTGCTCCAATATATCCGATCCAATTTCCCGGGGAGTTATCAAGCAAATAGCGATTATATGAGTTGGTTACAGCTTTTGTCACTTCTGTTTCTCTAATTCTTACTGTTTTATTTCTGTTAGCAATATATGAAATCATTTCCCCCCTAAGGACTGCCTTTGCAGCCTCCCAGAAAATATCTGGGCGGTCAACATAAGTCTTATTAAATTCAGCATATTCTTCATATTTGCTTTTCAACCAATTTTTAAATTTTAAATCATTCGTCAGCCATGTGGGGAAGAAGAAGCGAGAGGATCTTGGTTTGAAGTCATTATATTGCCATTCTATTGTGATAGGGCTATGATCTGATATACAGATGAAGTATTTTGGCTATAATTTTCATTTTGCATAGCCTTTCATCTATAAGGAATAAATCTATTCTGGATAGAGTTTTGTGAGCTTGGGACAAACAGGTATAATCTCTTAGATCTGGATTCTGGAGTCTCCATATATCCCTGACTAACAAATTTTGAGAGATTTTCTTGAACATTTTAGTTTCCAGGCTATCTCGCTTATTCTTCCCCACTGCAGACTTCTGTCTGAGTCTGTCCAGGGGTTGGTGTGGGGCCATGTTATAATCCCTGCCTAGAATTAGGTATCCTGTTGCTTCAGAAATTATTTTTGATTGCAGATTATCCCAGAATATTGGATCGAATACATTGGGAGCATATAAATTACAAAGTGTATATAGGATTCCTTCTATCTTTAATTTTAAAATTATATATCTCCCTTCTGGGTCTGAAATACTGTGCAAGGTTTCATAATTAATTATTTTCCTTAACAAGATTGCCACGCCTCTCTTCCTTTTTGTGCCCGTAGAAGCAAACACTTCCTTTACCCAAGAGGACTTTAATTTTAGCACTTCCTGCAAATTTAAGTGGGTTTCTTGTAGCATAGCTATATCAGTGCCAATTTTTTGTAGGTGAGCCAAAACTGATTTTCGTTTGATAGGGGAGGTGAGACCTCCAATGTTCCAAGAGGTTATTTTACATTTATCTACCCTACCCATCTCTCAGCCACCCAAAAAAAAAAAAACACAAGGAGAAGAAAAAAAAAAAAAATCCTGAAGCTATATACCCTCCTAATGCAGGTATTCCCCCGGGGGCCCTGCATAACCCCTTAATAGAGCTTATACCTTGCATCACGTTTCAAACTGTAATCTGTAAACTCAAAAAAAATATGCTGATTTTTCACCTATTATCGTTCCTTCCTAGCTCTTCTACAAATTTCTCTGCTTTTTCTACAGATTCAAACAAATGAACTTCGTCATTAAGAGTAACCTTTAATTTAGCTGGGTAAATTATGGTGGCACGGTAACCTGTTTTAATAAGTTTCGTACAGATAGGGGATAACTCTTTTCTTTTCCCCGCTGTTTCAGCGGAGAAATCCTGGAATAATAGTATATTGTTTGTCCCTAAGGAGATAGGTTGATTCTTTCGGTAGTACTGGAATATTACCATCTTATCCTGAAAATGTAGTAATTTAGCTATTATTGGTCTAGCTCTAGTCTTCCCTCTTCCTTCATCAGATTGACGCCCTACTCTGTGGGCCCTTTCGACTATTATTGGAGGATAAGAGGGAGGTAATCCTAGTATTTGTACTAAGGTTTCAGATATGAATTTTCCCAAATCTTCATGTTGTTTCCCCTCTGGGACCCCTATTATTCGTAAATTATTCCTCCTCGAGCGATCTTCAAGATCCTCTATTTTAGCTTGTATTTTGGATAGTGTTGTATCTGCAGCTTCTAGTTTAGAGCTGTGGATTGAGCTAATATCCTCCAAGTATGACACTCTTTGTTCAGCTTCTTGAAGTCTATTTGCAAATTGTCGGATTTCATTAGTGAGAGATACAATGTCTTGTTTAATCTCAAGTTTGAGAGATTCAAATCTTGGGGCAAGTGCTTCAGTTATACTGGATACCAATGCTTGAGTATCTGCACTTTCTTTGTTATAGGAGAGATTAGAGGAGAGTGAGTGAATGTCTACCTGTGTTTCTATCGTATTTTTGTTTTTCTTATCTCTATGTCTAGCCGCCATCGCTGGTGAGGGGGTCTTGGTGTGCGTGTGTACAAATTTATCCATGAATTGATTAAGTGCTTAAAGAAAGAAAAAAAAAGAAAGAAGGTGGGGGGGAGAATTCCCCCACCTAAGGTTCTGAATAGTGATTTAAAGTGTTATCTATTGAGGGGGAAAAAAAAAAAAAAAAAAAAAAAGGAGTGAGGGAGTGAGTTGTGAGGGTATTTGGTGAGGATGTGAGAAAAAAAAAAAAAGGTGAGTTAAAATGTTTTAAATTATGGCGGTATGTTACTTTGTGTCCTTAAAGAGAGTTCAAACAGTTTTTTCTAAATATCGTAATACTTTTTATCTTTTAGTGCATTTGTTTAGTTGTTTAATGAATGGCTTTATTTATTCATTACAAGGCTCTCAGTCCCCGAAAAAACAGGGAGGAAAAAAGTTAAGCCAAACAAGCTTAACCTATGTGTCGAATTATTCTTCTCTCCTATTTCTAGTTACTGCAACGCTCCTGATTCCTAGAAAGTTAAGCTATACTTTAACAGTATCCAATTTGCTTATTCTTTATACTTTTCCCTCTTTCCCTTTACAGAAGAGAGCAAACAACAAATTCTGAGAGGGGATTAGTATCCCATGCCAAACATATTAATCTCTTCTGTTCACTTTGTCTTCCTCAGAGTATGTGTGAAAAGAAGATTAATCAATGTCTCCAAGGTTGACAATGCTGTATCCCTTAAGAGCAATCATGTTTTTAAACCATTCTAATAGTACTGTTCTTGATATGGGGTTTCTTTCATAAAGTGACCGGCAAAGTTCTGAGAGGGACGTCAGCCACAACTTATTTATAGCAAAGGACAGTTGAAAAACAAAGATAGTGCCTATTTATCTATTTAACACATTAAAAAACAAACAAAAAAAAAAACATGTGCAGATATCAGACAGTTGACATGTACTTTACCAGCTACCGTCCAAACTATACACGAGGAGCCAAGAAGAAGGCACAGAAGCTTTTCTGGGTAATCCAGGCTCCCCCTTCACAACAACCATGAAAGGAGAGTGATGAGTGTGGAGGCCAGGCAGGCAGCACTGGTCAACTTCACCAGCCAAGACTCAGGGCAGGTGTTTAGATGAGGACAGCGGCCTAAGCAAGCGGAGTGATCCAAGCCCCTCACGCAGCATCGGTGGGAGGGGATCCCTGGACCAATGAGGAGTAGCACTCCCGGAGACGTTGCACTCCTTATCCTCGTTGCCGGAAGCGTAGCGGGACACAGGACAGAACGGCCAGGCCGCAGCCAAAGAAGATCCGGCAATCAGGTGATTCCTACTCCTGAGTCAGGAAGATGAAGGCGGCTGCGTCGGCATCCATCACCGGACAACAGAGGTAAGCTTCCTCCAAATACCCGACAGGTCAGAGAGGGTTAAGATGCAGGAGAGCTCCGTCCGTGCAGGCTGGTAATTATCCGGTGGGCTTCACTTCTTGTATGTACGGCTGAAGGGGTATTCCCAGACAGATGCAGCCTTTCTCACCCAACACCCGTAAGGAAAAGGTGTATTGAAGGATTAACACTCTAGGTATAGCCGTTTAGGCAAGGTTCACCTTTCTGTTCTCTTTCTCCTTAACAGGCAGCAGTGCAGTTTGGTGACGGTGTTAGATGAATCTTAATGTTTGTGCGATGGATCTTTATGCAGATATTTTATGAAAAGTATGTGTCCATACAATTGGTGTAAGCAGTTTAGTGCGTTGATATGGCACTAGCCGAGTTCCAGTAGTGGTAGTATTTTATTTGCAAGCCGCCCGGGGTCCAAGGGTTTGGGCGCCGAATTCTCGCCAACAGGCTTGCAGGGAGTAGTCAGAGCAGGTGCTCCACGTGACCACACACCTGGGCTCCTCCTCCGGAACTCTAGGGCATGTGTGTTAGAACATACCAGAGAATACAAATTTTAGAGTATGTAGTTTTAAACAACTTTCCAACTTAGTTCTGTTATCAAATTCACTTTGTTCGCTTAGTATCCTTTGTTGAAGAGCAAATTGAGTTAGGCTCAGGAGCAGCAATGCACGAGTGGGAGCTAGCTGATCATGTGAGCCAATGACAAGAGACATGTATGTGCAGCCACCAATCACCAGCTAGCTCCCTTTAAGGCAGCTAATCCTTAAAAAAAAATTAAGAATTGGGGTGACTTTACCCACATTTTTGAAAAACAAGATCCACCAATTCCCTAAGGGAGAACATTAAGTAATGCTTGCAAATATTTGTATTAATATCTAGAATTTGTTTCATACATCAGTGTCCCAATATGGTATTGAATAGAATAAATCAACTCCTGTCAAAAAGAAGACAATGGGGCCTATCTATCAAGCTCCGAATGGAGTTTGAGGCCCCGTGTTTCTGGCGAGCCTGCTGGCTCGCCAGAAACAGCAGTTATGAAGCAGCGGTCTAAAGACTGCTGCTCCATAACCCTATCCGCCTTGCTCTGATGAGGTGGACAGGAATCGCCACAATTCAACCCGATCGAGTATGATCAGGTTGATTGACACCTCCCTGCTGGCGGCCGATTGGCTGCGAGTCTGCAGGGGGCGGCGTTGCACCAGAAACTCTTGTGAGCTGCTGGTGCAATGCTGAATACGGAGAGCGTATTGCTCTACGCATTCAGCGATGTCTGTCGGACCTGATCCGCACTGTCGGATCAGGTTCCGACAGACATTTTATAATTCGGCCTCTATATGTAAACTACCAAATACCTGAAAAGACCAGTTAATCCCAAACCAATACTGGATGTGATAATTTACTGTCCTTGTGGAGAATGAAAGGAGCATAGTTTGTAAGAGGGTTTATAAGAAAGGTATTGCTTACCATGCATATGAGTCTGACTCATAATTTTTTTTAATTGTATTAAGGACAGAATTACAAGTATAGTAATAATAACTGTACATGGTACAATACTTGGCCTTGTACAGTTAATATTGAGCAATTTGGTTGAAAAGTTAAAGGGATAGTAAACTAAAAAAATGTTCTTTCATTGTTAATATAGATCATGCAATTTTAAATAACTTTCTAATTTACTTCTGTTTCAAGTTTTCTTTGTTCTCTTGGTATGTTTTGTTGAAAAGTTGGTATGTATGCTTAGGAGCTGGCCAATTTCTGGAGCAATATATGGTAGCAGTTTTGCAACAATGTTATTAATTTGCAAGAGCACTAGATGGCAGCCCTATTTCCTGCCATGTAGTGTTTCAGATGCTTATCTAGGTATCATGGGAACAAAGCAAATTTGAAGACAGAATTAAATTGGAGACTTTTATAAAATGGTATGCTCTGTCTGAACCACAAAATAAACGTTTTGGGTTTCATATCCCTTTAACTATAGGACTAAATTAATTAATTTCCCTGTTGCATTCCCTCTCCCCTGCTAGATTCTGGATTGCAGTTCAATACTTTCTATGGGAGTTAGTTCACCACTCACTGGTTCTCTAGGTTCTGCCCCCTCTTTAGAACTGAGTGATGTGAGAGTCAGCAAGAAGATTTCACCCCATGACAGTGAACTTTATTTTTAGTGCAAACTTGTTTTTGCTACAATATATAAATAATCAATATCTCTTGTGCATCTGACACTGCAAATTATTTGTTTGTAGCAAATCCCTTTACTCTGTTAATGTCAAGTAACAACTGAAATTTAATAAATTGGTTATATAGTTACTAATTGTACATTTCACACCTAATCTGACATTTAGGCCCCTATTTATCAAAGGTCTTGCGGACCTGATCCGACAGTGTGGATCAGGTCCGCAAGACCTCGCTAAATGCAGAGAGCAATACGCTCTCCGCATTTAACATTGCCCCAGCAGCACACAAGAGCTGCTGGTGCAACGCCACCCCCTGCAGACTCGCGGCCAATCGGCCGCCAGCAGGGGGTGTCAATCAACCTGATCGTACTCGATCGGGTTGAATTGTGGCGATTACCACTGCTTCATAACTGCTGTTTCTGGTGAGTCTGAAGGCTCTCCAGAAACACGGGGCATCAACCTCCATTTGGAGCTTGATAGATAGGCTCCTTGATGTTAGACACGTGCATTCTGATTAAATGAATGTAGAAACCACCAAAGAATGAAAGACCTTTAACAAAAACACAAATGGACGAATATATGCAATAAAAATAAAATGGTAGATTTGTTCATGCATTTACGGCTTCAGAAGTTCATATTTACACTATTAAGGGGGGAAAATTTAAAAAAAATGTTTACCTGATAATTTAATTTATTTCATGATGATGAGAATCTGCTAGCCATCACACATGGGATTAAAATCCAGTCCTACAGGAGAAAGTTAAAACACCCCACACAGCTTTAATCCCTCCCACTTTCACATGATTACTTAGTCATAGATATGGCCAATAGAAAGGAGAAAATAAGAAAGCAGTAAAGGAAAAGCAGGATAAAACATGCTGCCAACTGGTATGGAAAAGGAAAGCATAAATTCTGTTTTCTTTTATAAAATGGTGAGAGTTCACGAGCCATCACATGTGGAATCATATACCCAAGCTGTGAAGTCCACGAGACCACCATGATCTAGGGAGGGAAAAACAGTTAAGGCAGGGTAAGGTACTAGACACTGTGGCCTGCAGAACTTTCCTTCCAAAAGCAGCCTCAGAAGAGCCAAATGTGTGAAAATGGTATAATTTGGTAAAGGTATGAAAAGATCACCAAGTAATTGCCTTGCACATCTGTTCAATGGAAGCTTCATTTTAAAAAAAAAATAAGAAGTGGTGACTACTCTGGTAGAATGAGCAGTAATTTATACCAGGATAATCTTCACCCCAACTAGGAACACTACAAAATTCAAAATTTTAAGCCCCCCACCCATGTAATTGAAGTAGCTTTATGTCATTTATGGGGGCTTGAGAAATGGATAAACAAAGATGAATTCTTTATTGTCTTGAAGATAACATTTCAAGGTCCAAACTACTTCAAGTTAAGAAGTGATCTCTAGTTTTTTTGGTTTTGTGTTATTTATGCTGAACAGAGAGATGGGACTAAAATTGACTAATTTATGTTTTCTGAAGAAACAACTTTAGGAAGGAAAGAGTAAGTTAATTCTTAAAACTGCTTTATCCTGATAAAAAAATCAGGTATGGAGAATCACAATATCACTGTTGCTTTTCTGGTGAGAAAATGGCTAAGAGAAAGAGAACCTTTCAAGACAATTGAATGTCCAGGTTATGCACAGGTTTAAAACAGCTGAGCCTGGAGAAACCCTGAAAACCAAGTTAAGATTTCAGGTTTCGATTATAAGGCCCTTGATCTGAATGACCAGGAAATCACTAGTGCATTTAATAGACTCAATGTGGATTTCAAGATCTCGCACAATACTGGGGTAGATTTTAATTCAAGCGAGAACAATTCACAATATACCTCCTGATTTAAATACCATTCAACAGGATGGAGGTACTGACACTACCTCTTCCATAGCTAAGGTACTTTGAGCCCCACCGTGGTGATTGATGTAAGCCACTACTGTGACATTTTTTAACTGAAACCTCAGAAAAGACTCCAGTCTTAACAGGAGCAAACTCTGGATAGCCCTGAAAATTGCATGAAGCTCTAAGAAGTTGGTCGTAAACCTCACATCCTGAGGAGACCAAACTCCCTGAACCGTCTGAGACTCCCAGACTAAGTCTCAACCCAGCAGGCTTGGCATACATGGCAAATACTACCCAATTCAAATGGAGGAAAGATGCTCCCTTAATCAAGATTGGGGAGAGAATGTCTTATCTAGAACTCCAAAGAGATTTTCTTAGATAGACTGTTGAAAACTCCATTCCACTGTTGCACCATTTGAAGCTGCAAAGAACATAAGTGGAACCTAGCAAAAGTCATGCCTCTTTTGCCGCTACCAACTACTTCCATGCATTGAAGCAGTGTAGGAAGAAGTGTTTGAGGAAAAATAGCAAAGGTCTTCTTTAATTTTAGTTTGCGAGCATCTGTGAGGGATAGTATAATTGTTACAGAGTTTATGATGAAGCCCAGAAAGGCATTTCAGTATGTGGTAGTAGAGAGCTTTCGAGAGGTAAGGAGCTACTGCTGAGCCCTGAGCTCCGAGAAGCTTTGAGAAAATTCTTGGTGCAGGTGCCAGGCCAAATGGGAGCGGCACACAATGGTAATTCCTGTTAAGAATGGCAAATCTGAAAAAAAATTGTATGATCCCTGTAAATAGGGATATGCAAATAGACATGTTTCAAGTATATGGTAGACTGACCTTCCTACCCTAAAGGTAATATGGTATGAAATTACTCCATTTGAAAGATATTTGTTCAGCCTTTTGAGATCCAAGATCAGCCTGTAAATCACTTTTTTCTTAGGAACAATGAAAAAAGGCTTAAAAAGAACCCCTAAATGTGTCCCCCAAAGTGGACCAGCATAATCATTCCAATGGCTTCTAGGTACACAAGTAACACAAGAAAGCTCTAGTCTTTAAATGATCTTGTAGAACATGAGACAAGAGTAATCTTCCTAGAGGAAGGCATGAACAAAAGCCTATACGGTACCCCTAGGAAATTATGTTCATTACCCAAAGAACTTGAACAGAATTTTTTCCAAACCTCCTGAAAAAGTCAGACTGCCTCCCACCAAAACTGAGTCTTGGTCAGGGGGCCTCACCTTCATACTCATTTGAAGAAAGGGACAGGCTACTGAGTTTTTTTTTTTTTTGTTGGTCTGTTGGGACTTAAACCAAGAGGAACAAGGCTTCCATGTGGAGTTGGAGATGTCTAACTTCCGAGACACCAAAAAGGAGGATCTTTGCATCTTTAAATGACAAAAGTGAAATCATCTAGAATTCTTAACCCTGTCCTTAGCTTCTTGTGTCTTGTGGCAAGAAAGCTCCTTTACCTCCAGTGACTGTAGCAATTCAGTGCAGGTCCAAACAAGATATTTCCCTGAAATTGAAGAGAAAGATGTCTTCCTTTACATATTGCATCAGCAGACAATGACTTCAGCCATAAGGCTCATATAGTCAGAATAGTCATAGCAGCAGTCCTTGCATAAATGTAAGTATTTTCAACAGCTGCAGCTCAAAAGAAAAGGCAAGTATCTAAAATAAATATAATAATATTGGCACAATGTAAGGCTTAAGTGCACGTGAGGAAATTAGAAAAACATTGGGTACTGTTTCTTTAAGAGATAAAATTGTACTTTAAAACATAAAAAATGACAGTGTGAGTCAATAAAGTGTTAAATAAATATAAATGTATGCAACACTCTAGGTATTAATGGTGCTTACCCCTCTAAGGCTCTGAGGAGAAATTACAGTGTGTCATCAAAGATAGCCACCATCTGTGAGGGACAGGAGAACACAGAGCACAGTTGTAGCAGTAAAACATTAACTCCCTGAGCTCTGTACAGAAGGAAGCTCAGAAACATCTGAAAATAAGCTGCCCAGCTTCAGAAATGTTTCTGATCTCTGAGAGCCTGGTGAAAATGAGGAGCAGAGCTCTGGTATGTACTAAATACCAGAAATAAATGTAAAGAGACAGTACCTCAATTTTACTGTAAATGTGGTCAAAAGTGCCTAAACCTGTATGTAGTTTAATCTGGTGTATGTAACTATGTCCCCAGGATACGTGACTCATGTGTACATGTTGATGCTAATAGCCTGTGAGCTATGTGAGTGTTAGTACCTAGTTACCTGTCAGCACTCACAGTGCTTACCAAGCTGCAGGAGACATGGTTATAGTAGAATCCATCTTGTTTAGTATGCACTAACACAGGATCTAAAGAAGGAGTACTCCAACCCACCAACAGGAGGAGGCTGCAGGACCAGTACCAGAAACACCTGTGGCAGGCAAGTGGCAATCTCCGGTTGAGATTTACTCTCACTGCCATTACACCACTCTGTCCTATTCCTACTCCTAGTTGTCTGATGGGGATATCAGGTCTCACATCAGTTTGAGAACCCCTTTAAATCGATGTATTGATAAGTTCTTCAAGTTTCTCCATCTTCCTTGCTGGAGGCAAAAAAATGACTAAGGAATCATGGGAAAGTGGGAGATTAAAGCTCTTTTGTGTGCAGTGTTTTTGCCTCCTGTAGGACTGAACTTTAAATAGACAGTATACACCAATTTCCATGTAACTGCATTTAATATACACTTCTATAAAGAATAATATGCACAAAAACTGACCTAAAAATGGAGTATAAAACCTTATAAAAACTTACTTAGAAACTCCCAGTTTAGCACTATTGATAAGGTTAGGCTGGGACATCCAGTGAAAGGAGCTGAGAAAGTAGGAAGAGCAAACCCTCCCCTGCATATGAGAAGACCCATTACACAAACAGGAGCAATCAGGAATCTGTAGACTTGAGCCTACATCTGATACTTTGGGGCTCTTGTAGGAGTCTGAAAATCAGCACAATGATATTAAAAAATAAGCAAAACTATACATTGTTGCAAAAAAAACCTCCCAGATGGGCTATATAAATGGATCATCTACAAAACATTAATGCAAAGTACAATGTCCCTTTAATCTCATACGTGATGGCTCGTGGACTCTCGCCATCTTACAAAAGAAATTCAAATTTACATTATTCAACAACAGTTTAGCATTGTAGTTAAAGGAACACCTAACCCAATTTTTTTTCTTTTGTGATTCAGATAGAGCATTTTAAGCAACTTTCTAATTTACACCTATTATCAATTTTTCTTTCTTCTCTTGCTTTCTTTATTTGAAAAAGAAGACTTCTAAGCTATTTTTTTTGTTCAGAACCATGGAAAGCACTTTTTTATTGGTGGGTGAATTTATCCACCAGTCAGCAAGAACAACCCAGTTTGTTAGCCAAAAATGGGCCGGCATCTAAACTTACATTCTTGTATTTCAAATAAAGATACCAAGAGAATGAAGACAATTTGATAATAGGAGTCAATTAGAAAGTTGCTTAAAATTGCATGCTCTATCTGAATCACAAAAGAAAAAAATGTGGGTTCAGTGTCACTTTAACAGAGACATGGATTTTCATTAACATTCAAATTCCAAACAACCTATTTAACAAATATTGGATTAAATAAAAGAACATTCAAAGGATCCATCTAATACTAATTTTTGGTCTGTGCACACATATATTTTGGGACCACTGCATTTTAAATATTGAAATAATAAAAGTTGTGAAAGTGTGATATGAATGCAATATTAGCAAATGTTGCCTTCTTTTTCATTGGTGATAATGTATATAAACACTTTAAAATTCTTTCATAAAATTTTACAGATTATCTCATATATTTTCCAAATTATAGAGTATAACAAGTTATTAATGAAAAATAATTTGCTTTCAGTTTCCACATTAAATTTTGCAGTTGCATTTTTAAACTATATAATTTAGTGGTGTTCAGTTTTGCTAAACATAAAATTTAAAGTACATCAACATAGTATAATCATCACTTTAGAAAATATTTATTGTCACACTTCAAACTTGCATGCAGTATTACTGAATTTTAGTTGTTTCAAATAAATCTAAACAAACATGAATCTTAATAAATAAATGCTTCTTTTTAAAAAAAAAAAAAATCTATGTAATTTGTGTGTGCACTGTGCTTTATGATTTTCGAGTTCATATTAGTGAATATAGGTAGGTGTTTTAAAATGATTGGCTGCCCTCCTTAAAGGGAAATTAGCATTGTTGTAATATACATTTACTGTCTGGCAGTAATAGAGTACTTGCAAAAGATGTATACAGGTTGCCCTAGGTTTACGCCAGTTCAATTTACGCCGTTTCAGAATAACAAGCTTTTTTTTCAGTCATGTGGCTGCTATTGAAAAGCATTGAAAAGCATTGCACTAATTAAAATAGCCAGTAGGTGGAGCTGTCCACTTGTGTTGCAGCAAAGTTATGCAACTTAGCAGACTGAAATAATCTGTGTACACAGAGCAGACCAGACCTATTGAGCAACAAGATCTAGCAGCCACTTCCCTATTATCTTCCTGTCCAGCTGCTTGAGGTGAGGGTGCCTAACTGCCTATTAATCACTCTAGATTGAAATGCATAGAATAGGTGCAGACCCAATATTATCTAACATGCTAACAATGCAGAGAACTGTTTGCAAGTAAAAATGTTTTTTGTTCACTAAACTTAGTTTGATGATACAGTCTGTTGTGTGATTATTTATTAGGTTTTTAATTCTGTTTAGCATTTAAAGTCTTCATTTCAGAGCTTTAAAATTAATGTATTAGGTGTTACTTATGACAATTTTGAGAGGGGCCTGGAACCTATCTCCCTCACTTCCCATTGACTTACATTATAAACTGGGTTTGAATTTACAACGGTTTCGATTTACAACCATTCCGAATTCCTTCTGGAACCTAACCCCGGCGTAAACTGAGGGCTACCTGTATATAAAAAGTAATTCAAACTATCATTTAAAAAAATTATCAGTGTAGCATTTTTCAGGATGAGGTAAAATGCAGCATCTCTGTATATTCAGAATGCCCTCCATAGTCTCTTGGGGAGAGAAAAAAATATTTACTTTAGCTAAAATGCAGAACTACAGAAAAAACAGAATTTATGCTTACCTGATAAATTACTTTCTCCAACGGTGTGTCCGGTCCACGGCGTCATCCTTACTTGTGGGATATTCTCTTCCCCAACAGGAAATGGCAAAGAGTCCCAGCAAAGCTGGTCACATGATCCCTCCTAGGCTCCGCCCACCCCAGTCATTCGACCGACGGACAGGAGGAAATATATATAGGAGAAACCATATGATACCGTGGTGACTGTAGTTAGAGAAAATAATTCATCAGACCTGATTAAAAAACCAGGGCGGGCCGTGGACCGGACACACCGTTGGAGAAAGTAATTTATCAGGTAAGCATAAATTCTGTTTTCTCCAACATTGGTGTGTCCGGTCCACGGCGTCATCCTTACTTGTGGGAACCAATACCAAAGCTTTAGGACACGGATGAAGGGAGGGAGCAAATCAGGTCACCTAAATGGAAGGCACCACGGCTTGCAAAACCTTTCTCCCAAAAATAGCCTCCGAAGAAGCAAAAGTATCAAATTTGTAAAATTTGGCAAAAGTGTGCAGTGAAGACCAAGTCGCTGCCTTACATATCTGGTCAACAGAAGCCTCGTTCTTGAAGGCCCATGTGGAAGCCACAGCCCTAGTGGAGTGAGCTGTGATTCTTTCAGGAGGCTGCCGTCCGGCAGTCTCATAAGCCAATCGGATAATGCTTTTAAGCCAAAAGGAAAGAGAGGTAGAAGTCGCTTTTTGACCTCTCCTTTTACCAGAATAAACAACAAACAAGGAAGATGTTTGTCTGAAATCTTTAGTAGCCTCTAAATAGAATTTTAGAGCACGGACTACGTCCAAATTGTGTAACAAACGTTCCTTCTTTGAAACTGGATTCGGACACAAAGAAGGTACAACTATCTCCTGGTTAATATTTTTGTTGGAAACAACTTTCGGAAGAAAACCAGGCTTAGTACGCAAAACCACCTTATCTGCATGGAACACCAGATAGGGCGGAGAACACTGCAGAGCAGATAACTCTGAAACTCTTCTAGCAGAAGAAATTGCAACCAAAAACAAAACTTTCCAAGATAATAACTTAATATCTACGGAATGTAAGGGTTCAAACGGAACCCCTTGAAGAACTGAAAGAACTAGATTTAGACTCCAGGGAGGAGTCAAAGGTCTGTAAACAGGCTTGATCCTAACCAGAGCCTGAACAAATGCTTGAACATCTGGCACAGCTGCCAGTCTTTTGTGAAGTAAAACAGATAAAGCAGAGATCTGTCCCTTCAGAGAACTTGCAGATAATCCTTTCTCCAAACCTTCTTGTAGAAAGGATAGAATCTTAGGAATTTTTATCTTGTTCCATGGGAATCCTTTAGATTCACACCAACAGATATATTTTTTCCATATTTTATGGTAAATTTTTCTAGTTACAGGCTTTCTAGCCTGAATCAGAGTATCTATTACAGAATCTGAAAACCCACGCTTTGATAAAATCAAGCGTTCAATCTCCAAGCCGTCAATTGGAGGGAAACCAGATTCGGATGTTCGAATGGACCCTGAACAAGAAGGTCCTGTCTCAAAGGTAGCTTCCATGGTGGAGCCGATGACATATTCACCAGGTCTGCATACCAAGTCCTGCGTGGCCACGCAGGAGCTATCAAGATCACCGAGGCCCTCTCCTGATTGATCCTGGCTACCAGCCTGGGGATGAGAGGAAACGGTGGGAATACATAAGCTAGGTTGAAGGTCCAAGGTGCTACTAGTGCATCTACTAGGGTCGCCTTGGGATCCCTGGATCTGGACCCGTAGCAAGGAACCTTGAAGTTCTGACGAGACGCCATCAGATCCATGTCTGGAATGCCCCATAATTGAGTTATTTGGGCAAAGATTTCCGGATGGAGTTCCCACTCCCCCGGATGGAATGTCTGACGACTCAGAAAATCCGCTTCCCAATTTTCCACTCCTGGAATGTGGATCGCAGACAAGTGGCAGGAGTGATCCTCCGCCCATTGAATTATCTTGGTCACTTCTTTCATCGCCAGGGAAGTCCTTGTTCCCCCCTGATGATTGATATATGCAACGGTCGTCATGTTGTCTGACTGAAACCTTATGAATTTGGCCTTTGCTAGTTGAGGCCAAGCTCTGAGAGCATTGAATATCGCTCTCAGTTCCAGAATGTTTATCGGGAGAAGAGACTCTTCCCAAGACCATAGACCCTGAGCTTTCAGGGATTCCCAGACCGCGCCCCAGCCCACTAGGCTGGCGTCGGTCGTGACAATGACCCACTCTGGTCTGCGGAAGCTCATTCCCTGTGACAGATTGTCCAGGGTCAGCCACCAACGGAGTGAATCTCTGGTCTTTTGATCTACTTGAATCGTCGGAGACAAGTCTGTATAATCCCCATTCCACTGTCTGAGCATGCACAGTTGTAATGGTCTTAGATGAATTCGTGCAAATGGAACTATGTCCATTGTTGCAACCATCAATCCTATTACTTCCATGCACTGCGCTATGGAAGGACGAGGAACAGAATGAAGTACTTGACAAGAGCTTAGAAGTTTTGATTTTCTGACCTCTGTCAGAAAAATCCTCATTTCTAAGGAATCTATTATTGTTCCCAAGAAGGGAACTCTTGTTGACGGGGACAGAGAACTTTTTTCTTTGTTCACCTTCCATCCGTGAGATCTGAGAAAGGCTAGGACGATGTCCGTATGAGCCTTTGCTTTTGACAGGGACGACGCTTGAATCAGGATGTCGTCCAAGTAAGGTACTACTGCAATGCCCCTTGGTCTTAGAACCGCTAGAAGGGACCCTAGTACCTTTGTGAAAATCCTTGGAGCAGTGGCTAATCCAAATGGAAGTGCCATAAACTGGTAATGCTTGTCCAGAAAAGCGAACCTTAGGAACTGATGATGTTCCTTGTGGATAGGAATATGTAGGTACGCATCCTTTAAATCCACGGTAGTCATAAATTGATTTTCCTGGATAGTAGGTAGGATCGTTCGAATAGTTTCCATTTTGAACGATGGTACCCTGAGAAATTTGTTTAGGATCTTTAGATCCAAAATTGGTCTGAATGTTCCCTCTTTTTTGGGAACTATGAACAGATTGGAATAAAATCCCATTCCTTGTTCTCTTATTGGAACTGGATGTATCACTCCCATCTTTAACAGGTCTTCTACACAATGTAAGAATGCCTGTCTCTTTATTTGGTTTGAAGATAATTGAGACCTGTGGAACCTTCCCCTTGGGGGTAGTTCCTTGAATTCCAGGAGATAACCTTGAGAAACTATTTCTAGCGCCCAAGGATCCTGAACATCTCTTGCCCAAGCCTGAGCAAAGAGAGAGAGTCTGCCCCCCACTAGATCCGGTCCCGGATCGGGGGCTATCCCTTCATGCTGTTTTGGTAGCAGTGGTAGGCTTCTTGGCCTGCTTACCCTTGTTCCAGCCTTGCATTGGTTTCCAGGCTGGTTTGGGTTGTGAAGTATTACCCTCTTGCTTAGAGGATACAGAATTAGAGACTGGTCCGTTTCTGCGAAAGGGACGAAAATTAGGCTTATTATTAGCCTTAAAAGACCTATCCTGTGGGAGGGCGTGGCCCTTTCCCCCAGTGATGTCTGAAATAATCTCTTTCAAATCAGGTCCAAATAATGTTTTACCTTTGAAAGGAATGTTAAGCAATTTTGTCTTGGAAGACACATCCGCTGACCAAGACTTTAGCCAAAGCACTCTGCGCGCCACGACAGCAAACCCTGAATTTTTCGCCGCTAATCTAGCTAATTGCAAAGCGGCATCTAAAACAAAAGAGTTAGCCAATTTAAGTGCTTGAACTCTGTCCATAACCTCCTCATACGAAGATTCTTTACTGAGCGATTTTTCTAGTTCCTCGAACCAGAAACACGCTGTCGTAGTGACAGGAACAATGCATGAAATTGGTTGTAGAAGGTAACCTTGCTGTACAAAAATCTTTTTAAGCAAACCCTCTAATTTCTTATCCATAGGATCTTTGAAAGCACAACTATCTTCGATAGGAATAGTAGTGCGTTTGTTTTAGAGTAGAAACCGCCCCCTCGACCTTGGGGACTGTCTGCCATAAGTCCTTTCTGGGGTCGACTATAGGAAATAATTTCTTAAATATAGGGGGGGGAACAAAAGGTATGCCGGGCCTTTCCCACTCTTTATTTACTATGTCCGCCACCCACTTGGGTATAGGAAAAGCGTCGGGGGGCACCGGAACCTCTAGGAACTTGTCCATCTTACATAATTTCTCTGGAATGACCAAATTGTCACAATCATCCAGAGTAGATAACACCTCCTTAAGCAGTGCGTGGAGATGTTCTAATTTAAATTTAAATGTCACAACATCAGGTTCAGCTTGATGAGAAATTTTTCCTGAATCTGAAATTTCTCCATCAGACAAAACCTCCCTCATGGCCCCTTGAGATTGGTGTGAGGGTATGTCAGAACAGTTATCATCAGCGTCCTCTTGCTCTTCAGTGTTTAAAACAGAGCAATCGCACTTTCTCTGATAAGTAGGCATTTTGGATAAAAGATTTGCTATGGAGTTATCCATTACAGCCGTTAATTGTTGCATGGTAATAAGTATTGGCGCACTAGATGTACTAGGGGCCTCCTGCGTGGTGTAGACATAGTAGGAGATGATGTAGTATCATGTTTACTCCCCTCATCTGAGGAATCATCTTGGGCAATATCATTATCTGTTGCATTACTGTCCTTACTTTGTTTGGACACTATGGCACAATTATCACATAAATTTAAATGGGGAGACACATTGGCTTTCATACATATAGAACTTAGCTTATCTGATGGTACAGACATGTTAAACAGGCTTAAACTTGTCAACAAAGCACAAAAAACGTTTTAAAATAAAACCGTTACTGTCACTTTAAATTTCAAACTGAAAACACTTTATTACTGAATATGTGAAAAAGTATGAAGGAATTGTTCAAAATTCACCAAAATTTCACCACAGTGTCTTAAAGCATTAAAAGTATTGCACACCAAATTTCAGAGCTTTAACCCTTAAATTAACGGAACCTGAGCCGTTTTTACATTTAACCCCTATACAGTCCCAGAATGAGGCTCTGTCTATAACTAGAAAGGCCCCCATCTGAAAAAGGTGTCCAACACAGTGCCTGCCGTTTTTCTAAACGTTCCCCAAGATTATAATACCAATAATTAGCTAGAATCTGCATAATATGCCTAGTAAAGCAATTGTTTTAGCCCAGAAAAATGTCTACCAGTTTTTAAGCCCTTTTTGAAGCCCTTTATTCTTTTATGTTTAACTAAGAAAATGGCTTACCGGTCCCCATGAGGGGAAATGACAGCCTTCCAGCATTACATGGTCTTGTTAGAAATATGGCTAGTCATACCTTAAGCAGAAAAGACTGCTAACTGTTTCCCCCAACTGAAGTTACTTCATCTCAACAGTCCTGTGTGGAAACAGCAATCGATTTTAGTTACTGTCTGCTAAAAATCATCTTCCTCTTACAAACAGAAATCTTCATCCTTTTCTGTTTCAGAGTAAATAGTACATACCAGCACTATTTTAAAATAACAAACACTTGATAGAAGAATAAAACTACATTTAAACACCAAAAAACTCTTAACCATCTCCGTGGAGATGTTGCCTGTGCAACGGCAAAGAGAATGACTGGGGTGGGCGGAGCCTAGGAGGGATCATGTGACCAGCTTTGCTGGGACTCTTTGCCATTTCCTCTTGGGGAAGAGAATATCCCACAAGTAAGGATGACGCCGTGGACCGGACACACCAATGTTGGAGAAATAGTTACATCAGATTTCACACCTAAAATGTATTTCAAACTTTACATGTATGGTATAAAAAATTCTCTCAAAACAAACAAATAAATAAATAATATTATAAAATTATATAAAAAAGGTTATATATAGTAGACAATGGGCAAGATTACAAGCAGTGTGCAAACACCACTGATGGAAAACTGGTAACATTGGCGGGTTATCGAGCGTATTACAAGTTCAAGGTAAAATGTTTGTACGCAAGCTAAACCTGATGCACGCTAACTTCAGGACTTCAGATATTGTGACTACGCTAACTTCTCCCCGTAGACTTTAATGGAGCGTGTTGTTAAAAAAGAAAACTAGACCTACTGCGCTAAACCCTAACAGCTAGATTACGAGTCTTGCGTTAGCCTTAAAAAGCAGCATTGAGAGGTCCCAACGCTGCATTTTAACGCCCGCTGGTATTACGAGTCTGGCAAGTACAGGTGTACCGCTCACTTTTCTTCCGCGACTCGAGCTTACCGCAAATCCCCTTACATCAATTGCGTATCCTATCTTTTTAATGGGACTTGCCTAACGCCGGTATTACTAGTCTTGGAAGAAGTGAGCGGTAGACCCTCTACTGTCAAGACTCCTACCGCATTTAAAAGTCAGTAGTTAAGAGTTTTATGGGCTAATGCCATAAAATAAAACTCTTAACTAAAGTGCTAAAAAGTACACTAACACCCATAAACTACCTATTAACCCCTAAACCGAGCCACCCCCCACATCGGAAACACTTAAATAAAGTTTTTGACCTCTAATCTGCCTACCCGTCATCGCCGCCACTGTAATAAATATATTAACCCCAAAACCACCGCGCTTCTGCCTCGCAAACACTAGTTAATTTTTATTAGCCCCTAATCTGCCGACCCTATCATCGCCGACACCTACATTTATTCACCCCTAATCTGCCGCCCCCAACATCGCCTCTACTATATTAAATTTATTAAACCCTAAACCTAAGTCTTACCCCCCCTAACTTAAATATAATTTAAATAAAACAAAATAAAATTACTACAATTAAATAAATTAATCCTATTTAAAACTAAATACTTATCTATAAAACAAACCCTAAGCTAGCTACAATATAACTAATAATTACATTGTAGCTAGTTTAGGATTTATTTTTATTTTACAGGCAACTTTGTATTTATTTTAATTAGGTACAATAGTTATTAAATAGTTATTAACTATTTAATAACTACCTAGTAAAAATAAATACAAATTTACCTGTAAAATAAATCCTAACCTAAGTTACAATTACACCTAACACTACACTATAATTAAATTAATTACCTAAACTAACTACAATTAACTACAATTAAATTAAATAAACTAAAGTATGAAAAAAAACACTAAATTACAGTAAATAAAAAAATAATTACAAGAATTTTAAACTAATTACACCTAGTCTAATCCCCCTAATAAAATAAAAAAGCCCCCCAAAATAAAAAAATTCCATACCCTATACTAAATTACAAATAGCCCTTAAAAGTGCCTTTTGCGGGGCATTGCCCAAAAGTAATCAGCTCTTTTACCTGTAAAAAAAAAATACAATACCCCCCCCAACATTAAAACCCACCACCCACACACCCAACCCTACTCTAAAACCCAGAGTAAAAAACCTAACACTAACCCCTTGAAGATCACAATACCTCTTCAAACGAAATCCAAGCAAAGAATGAAGGTTCCTTTAAATGACATCATCCAAGATGGAGTCCCTTCGATTCCGATTGGCTGATAGGATTCTATCAGCCAATCGGAATTAAGGTAGGAAAAATCCTATTGGCTGATGCAATCAGCCAATAGAATTGAGGTTGCATTCTATTGGCTGATTGGAACAACCAATAGAATGCGAGCTCAATCCTATTGGCTTGGACTTCATTTGAAGAGGATGCTCCACGTTGGCTGGATTGAAGATGGACCCGCTGCGCTCCGGATGGATGAAGATAGAAGATGCCATCTGGATGAAGACTTCTGCCGCTTGGATCACCTCTTTTGCCCGGATCGGATGAAGACTTCTGACCCTCTGGAGGTCCACTTGTGCCCGGCTGGATGGTTAGTGTTAGGTTTTTTTAAGGGGGGATTGGGTGGGTTTTAGAGTAGGTTTGGGTGTGTGGGTGGTGGGTTTTAATGTTGGGGGGTATTGTATTTTTTTTTTACAGGTAAAAGAGCTGATTACTTTGGGGCAATGCCCCGCAAAAGGCCCTTTTAAGGGCTATTTGTAATTTAGTATAGGGTAGGGATTTTTTTTTATTTTGGGGGGCTTTTTTATTTTATTAGGGGGATTACAGTAGGTGTAATTAGTTTAAAATTCTTGTAATTATTTTTTTAGTTTCTGTAATTTAGTTTTTTTCCCCATACTTAATTGTAGCTAATTGTAGTTAGTTTAGGTAATTAATTTAATTATAGTGTAGTGTTAGGTGTAATTGTAACTTAGGTTAGGATTTATTTTACAGGTAAATTTGTATTTATTTTAACTAGGTAGCTATTAAATAGTTAATAAATATTTAATAATTATTGTACCTATTTAAAATAAATACAAAGTTGCCTGTAAAATAAAAATAAATCCTAAACTAGATACAATGTAACTATTAGTTATATTGTAGTTAGCTTAGGGTTTATTTTATAGGTAGAAGATAGGGGTATCCGGAACACGGCTAACACCATCGGTCCGTGCACACCAAAAAATATGTAAAGGGCTGTGATACAGGGATACTTGCCCTAGCTATGTAGCTGATCAGGCTAAAATGCATATGGACGAAAAAAAATGAAGGCAGGCACTCTTTGGTTAGGTGGAATAAAGTTAAAAGCATACCTTTATTGAACATGAAAATAACATCAGTGCAACCCAAACAGAGGGCAGACATAGGCTGTGACAGTCTGACGCGTTTCGCGCTCCCTAGTGGCGCTTCCTCATAGACTGGTATGTTAGTACAAGGGCAAGAGATTTATAACCTAGGTAATCATCACTTAACCACTTCAGTACCACAACAAATTATAAAAACACAGTGCAAGTGATATCTAAAAACAACAATACTTATTAAAATAAGGATACAGGAAAGAGGTATATAAACGTATTAAAGCTTATCTGTGTATGCCTAAAATACATATGAGAAAAATGTATATGTGCTTTACCAGACACTAAGCAGTGAATAAATAATTAATTACATGGTACAAAGATATAATTACATAGTACATAGACACCAATATAATAGACTAACCTTAAGAAGAGATATAACTCTGGTGTGTAATTTTATTATAGGCTTGTTAATTTTAAAGCTATTTAGTGTCTAGAAATAAGACAACCAAACAGAGCCTTAAATATTTCTAAAAGTAAAAAAAAAACAGAAAAAGGTATGTGAAAATATATGTGTAAAATTCATGTACAACCTAATAGATGTAAAACATGGGAATAATCTCAGTGGTAGTATGAGACCCTATGTAGTGTGTGAAATGGCATGGACAAGGAGTTTGCATTGAAATTAGGTGATACATTAGAACCCCATAGTAGCTATATTTGATGGGATGAATATGTTTAATGTGATGAATAGATTTTAGTCATCAATGAAAAAACTTATGTCAAACTCCCTGTTCATTCCTAATGGTGACCTTGTTTTTAATTTTAAAATCCAAAAAAGTTCCTTCCTGTCTAGGACTTTGCTTTTGTTACCACCTCTTGCAGAGGTATTAGCTAGATCTATCACCTGAACTGAGAAGTTAGCCTTGTTGGTGAAGTGTATACCATTAAAGTGGTTTGCTACTGTTGACTCTTTTACATAATTCTTAATGTCTCTAGCATGTTCCCCTACTCTCTTCCTGAGCTCCCTAGAGGTTTGGCCGGTATATTGGCATTTACACAAATTGCAGGTGAGCAAATATACCACCCATTGGGTACCACAATTGGCATGAAATTAAATGTCAAGTGTTTGGTTTGTGACACTAGATGTAAAACAATTACCTTTTAATACCATAGCGCATGTATTGCAATTTTTGCTGCCGCATCTGAAATTGCCTGTATGTTTTAGCCACATAATATCTTGGGAGGGGGCGTGCCTATGTACCATGCTAGGGGATAGTGATTGTGCCAATGTTCTCTGTCTTTTTGGGACAAATTTGCATTTTTTAACTAGTGGTCTTAGAGTCTCATCCCCAGATAGCAAATGTAAGTGTTTTTTAAGGATTTTTACAATTTGGTCATATTGGGCCATATATTCTGTAGTGAACACTACTGAATCATTAAAATTATCATTGCTTTGTTGTCTAGCATGTCGGTTAGCAGAATTTACATCCGAATGTTTAACCAATTCACAACATTTGGATAGGGCATTTTTATTGTACCCTCTGTTGACTAATCTGTATTCCAATTCCCTAGCCTGTTCATCATAAATTTTATCTAATTTAGTGTTCCTACGTAATCTGATAAACTGCCCCTTTGGAATGGCCTGAATAAGGTATTTAGGGTGTTGAGATTTGGCGTGCAATATGGTGTTGCCAGATGTAGGTTTTCTGTATGTTTTTGTACTGATGTTGTGGTTACTCCCTTGTAGTGTTAAATCCAAAAAGCCTATTTCTGTACTATTGAAAGTTCCTGTAAATTTAAGTCCCATGTTGTTATTGTTTAAATAGCTTATGAAATCATGGAATGAGGAATCGGCTATAGGTTTTTTTACTATGAAGATTAAATCATCTATGTATCGTGAATAAAAGATGATATCCTGATGATAACCATGGGTTAGATGGATCATATATGTGCATAAGTTCCCATCTGGCAACAAACAAGTTGGCAAACGATGGGGCAAATTTCGCCCCCATCGCCGTGCCGCATGTTTGTTGAAAATATTTTTGATCAAACATGAAAAAGTTATGTGATAATAGGTACCTCAAAATATCACCTACATAATGTATTTTGTCATCATCTAATTGCATATCTTTGGCCAAAAATGATTCGACAATTAGAACCCCTAAAAGCTGGGGTATGCAGGTGTATAAGGATGAGATATTAACTACCATCCATGTGTAATGTTCTTGCCACTCAATGTTGTCTAATTTTTGAAGAATATGTGAGATATCCTCCAGGTAGCTCAACTGCCCCCTGGCAATGGGTTGAAGAATGGCATCTATCCAAGCTCCCATCGATACAAAAAGGGAGCCAATGCCAGAGAAGAATTGGTCTACCTGGAGGATGCTCAACATCTTTATGTACCTTAGGTACATGGTAAAAGATGGGTGTGATGGGGTTTTCTGGGATAAGTATATCAAGATCACCAGTTGAAAAAAATACCTAAAGCAATACCTTCATTGACCAGCTGTGTTAATTCTCTTTTGAAAATATGTGTGGGGTTAAATGGTAATTTACGATAAATATTTACATCTTCAAGCTGTCTAAAGGCCTCCTCAAAATAGAAGCTTTTGTCCATGACAACAATGCTGCTGCCCTTGTATGCATTCTTAATGACAATATCATGATTGTTCTTTAATGACTTTATAGCCATACGTTCCTTATAGGTCAGATTAGGGGCGGCAGCATTGTTGCCAATTTCAGCTTCCAAAGACATGATGTCATCCTGCACAGTTTTTTGAAAAACATTGAGGATTGCTCCTCTATGTTGAACAGGATAAAAATCAGATTTGGTCTTTATTGGTTTGGATAACTGTTTGGAAGAGGTATTAGTTGTTTCACTCTGTAATTCGTTGAGTGTTACTAATGTACATGCATCTTTGAATGAAAGATGTGCAATAGCCGCAGTATCCACATTGTTAATAGGGTCAGCACTGTCTGGATGTTCAAGCTCACCAATGAGATCTGGATTAGAGGAGAAAAAACTTTTTAAAGTAAATTTTCTGACGAACTTGTTAACATCCAGCACAGTGCTGAAACCAGAAAACTTGTTGGATGGAGCAAAGCTCAAACCTTTGGACAAAACCAATTTTTCAGAATCATTTAATACATATTTGGAGATGTTTATGATGCTAAAGTTCTCAGCTGGAGTACTCATATGTGTGTTTAGTGTCCCTTTTTCTTCTTTTTGTTCTTTTCTTTGCCTCTTTCTTCTCCATTTTCTTCTTCTTCTCTTTCTAACTGGCTTGTCTTGCGAGTTTTTGGCCGTGCAACTGGCGGACATTCCTCTAGCTCCTCCCCCGACGTGTCTGTAAAAAAGAAGAAGAGGACGAACAAGAAGAGGGAGAAGAAAGAGGAGAAGTAAAAGAAAGGGAGGAAGACATAAAACTCTCAGGATCTGTGGACTCTCCTTCTGATGTATGAAACACCACTTTCCTTTTATTCTTTTTCAATATTGATTTAGGTTGGGTTTCAATATTTTTTTATGCTTGTTGGGATTGCTGCTGTCCAGAATTTCTCTGAAATTTGTTTTTATTCTTATTAACTCGTTGCTGACGGCGTACTGCAGCCCAATTATAGACTCTGTCCTGATCATAGTCCTCTTGGTCTTATTTTATAGGTAAGTATTTAGTTTTAAATAGGAATAATTTATTTAATTGTAGTTATTTTATTTAGATTTATTTAAATTATATTTAAATTAGGGGGTGTTAGGGTTAGACTTAGGTTTAGGGGTTAATAACTTTATTATAGTGGCGGCGGCAGATTAGGGGTTAATAAGTGTAGGTAGGTTGCGGCGACATTGGGGGGGCAGATTAGGGGTTAATAAATATAATGTAGGTGGCGACGATGTTGGGGGCGGCAGATTA